>NC_057813.1:227297930-227306299 GCF_018294505.1 Triticum aestivum | reverse complement strand
GAGGGGAGGGGGTGGCCGTGGTCATGGCTACGGCGAGCGGCGCTCCCAAGTGCGTTCGGTGACGAGAGGGAGGGAGAACAGAGGAGGAGGAGGGGGTCCAGAGAGAGAGAGACGGTCGAGGGGGGTCGAGGCCGTCTCCGTGGCGTCGCGAGGGGGTCGGGGAGGCTGCCACGGCGAAGCAGGAGGTGGCGTCGGGGCTCTCGGGCGCGCGCCACGCCTCGCCTCTGCCTACTGGCAGAGGAAGACGACGAGCGGCGAGGGGGTTTGCGGTGGTGGGCTGGGCCACCAGCTGGGCCAGCGATGGGGGGGGCAAAGCTGGGCCGGTTCGTGGCGCCAGGTAAGCTGGGCTTCTCTCTTCTGTTTTGTTTTTTTATTTACTGTTTTCTATTTTGCAGGTTTGTTTTGAATTTGGTTTTGAAACCAATTCAATTTATTTTGCTTCTGACAATATTTTTAGGAGCTAAAAGAATTTAAACAATGCTCCACAAAATATTTCAGAATTATTGGACCTATATTTATTTAATAGTAGATATAAATCCAATTCAAATAATTATTGATTTAATTCAAATGCCCAAATTAAATGTTTCTGAGACACCAAAATTATTGGTTTGGATTTTACCTCTTGCCAATATTTCCAGAGGATATCAGGAACATTTTCTTGGACACATTTGAGAAGATTTAATTGTTGGTTATTTTTAGAGGTTTCTGAGGCTTTGAAAATTCCTCAATTCAAATTTCATTTGAATTTAAACATGATGCAGCAAGAGGTCTAGCCTAGTGCATTACCAGAAGCTAGGGATGTGACAACTCACCCCCACTAAACAAGAATCTCGTCTCGAGATTCAAGCGTAGGGTAAGGTGAAAGGTAAACGCAACTAGTATAATCTTCACGATCCAGGTTGCACTTCAACTGAACGTTGATTTGTTCACCATCATTTTCTTGATGTCTTGCTCTGAGAAATCCTGCCAACATGACATGGAGGGAAGAAGGAGACTCTAGAAGGGTCGATCTTCTCGAAGATCGAACAACTCACGGAATGAGACATAGGACCATCTCTCGGGTTGAGACACGAGATACACATCAAGAGGGGTGGAAAGAAACGGATGACGAAGGTTCACTAGGTAGACAACAATTTCACGCTTAAGAAGGTGGTAATCGATTGTCAACGTAGCGAGGAGTTGAGTTGCCATGATACCATAACGACACACCTTAGGGAAGGTGACTCGTAGAGATATCCCCTTAAGTGGCAAAAAGAATTACTTTTGATTCAGAGATCATTGAAACTCTTTAAACCAGCCTAAGGCAATTCTCGAGCGATCGTTTGGAGGGGGTCGGTAGAATGGCATACTCGGACTTGGATGATGTGGATTACCTTGTTGAAGACAACGTAGTGGATGAATTTGCTTATCACCGGAAAGGGAAGAGACCCATGGTAGAATGGCACATTGGCGGTGCAAGCTAGGAACAAAATGCAAATGCTAGGAATGATTCTGGTAACTGGGGAAGAACCCAACAATAAAGGTGAATTCACTGTTTGAAGAGGTCATAGCATTGCCGAGGAAACTGAGAGTAATCCCAGTTAGAGCCGATGATAACACGTAACGCTTGTGCGTGCTCTCAAGAACTTGAGCATTTCCATATTCATCAAGGTTTTACCAACATCCGTGTCAAGGGTCCTGGCAACACAACTTGCTACCATGATGGCTAATGATGGATGATGCAGATGCAAAGGAAGATAACACCTTCTCAGATTTCACCTTAGCGAGGCCAAGGAAATAAAAATCTGGATGATCGACCGAGAGACATTTAGCACTCCGCTTCTAATGTTCTCCTTGATGTGCTAGTGTAACCCACCCTTAGATATGGTTTGATATCTAGAACATCAAGTAAAAAGGTCGGACTTCGGAACACAGAAATCCATAGGGGCAACTAGGGAGTAATCCTACGAAATCCCTATGGGGAGGTGGCCAACTTCCTCAATCAAGATATTATGATAACAGGTCTTCCGGCTGGGTGTGTTGGCCATGACATCCACTTTACCGGTTATCGAGGGACCAATATTATAGTTCTTGGAGAATGTTCCAACCATCATATCTGCCTGAGATTCAGATCTGGTTGGTGTCAGGATATCCCAGACTCATCAAGTCTAGAAAGAAAAATGAAAGTTTGCAACACAAATCGACGAGATGACGTTGCGAGATTCTCGGGAAATGAACTACGATAGTAAGCTCCAAAACATGAGCTGGTTCTGCTACAAACATGTGAACACGTTGTCCCGGACAAGCATGACCATGTGGTAGTCTTACAATAAAACACTACCGAGTTCTGGTTGGGAACCATCACCGTGGATAACGAAGTCCTTGCATAAGTCATATGATTAGCTCTTATGAAGGAACTTCTTCCCCTTGAACAAATCAATCAGTGGCTTGGTGTGCTCGGGACACATATGGAATGAAGGTTGCAAGTCTCCAGACCACGGAATACTTCGCACGTGTGCATGACTAATTTGGAATGATTCCAGGGAAACAAAACAATCTTCCTCAAATTCATGGCGGCAACTTGCATCATATGCACATGAATTAGGGAAAATCACTACTTTCATTCAAACATATGCTTCATGAACGAAACACGAAGAAATGCTTACACAAGTTTCCAACACTAGGTTGATGTTCAACATGATTCATGGGGGGAGACAAAATGCTACTGATGGGCTCAACAGCAACTCATCGGAATTTCCATATTACTGGACTTCCACCATCATGTGAACACGGTGATAGTATTGGTCAGACCAAAGATGTAATGGTGTATGCTCGAGGGATCAACCACGAGTAGGACAACATTGCGAGCATCGTTGGTACTGATTTGATTTGACGATAGCCCACACTCAAATCAAGGGATTGATAAGACAATAGGTCCAGCAACTGATCACAGGGACCAATCGATGAAGATATCATCTTTCTTCAACACACACTACACAAGAATATCCCTTTGGAACGAACTAAGTCAGACAAGTTTTTATCTTCCAACTCTCCAAGTTGTTGTCCAGCTTAACCAACTAGCTCAGGGATATCTAACACCGATTCTTGGAAAGAAGGTGGTTCATAAGAAACCAACTTGATCACGGGCTCAACATAACAGTCAGGTGACGACCTGGTAGTACTTCCGAGAAGATCTTCGGAAAATCACGAACCACCGATATGTTACTAAGCTCGAGAACAATCTTGCTTTTCAGGGCAAGATGATATGATCAAATGAGCGAGGACTTGACAAATCCTAACTCATCAATCAAAGAGTGCACCAGGAAATAAGGACTAGGTAGCACGATCAATCTTAGAATGGTGATTCAATAACCAACATACTAAGAATAAAATTATTATCCTTTAACTACCAAGCAATGAGGTTGCTAGGAGTATTGATTTCACACATCACAATTCATTTGTCGGTATTCCGGTTGCATCAACACGGAACCGAGGAATGAAAAAGGATGGCGAGAAGTATCACTATGTCAAGAATTCACAAAAGGTGGTGCAATTCTCATGAAATTCCTGTCATAAAGAAGGTAATACTTCAGGGTAGAGCAGACCAGAAGCTGGATTGTAACTTGATCTGCGGAACACAACTACTTTGACCCAATCCTAGATATGGATGAGGTACTGGAGTTTGTTTCTCCAAGTCATTCAGGACAGAATGGCTTGACGTACCACAAGGGTAATAGGCATCGATAAACGAATGCATGCATACCCTTGGTATCAATTGATAGACGAGGGTCAGAATGCAACTAAAGAGAGCAACTCAAAGGAACATGCGATTTTCTGAGTTGTGGATGCATGGTTTAGCATGTCGAACGTATTCCACATATTTCTTCCGGATAACCCATGCAGAAAGGTAGAACTGGCAGAGTCACAATGTAGAATCGAGAACCCATCGAGAGCACTCTGATTGTGATCTTTCGATCAGCGAGGAACATCTGCCATAAGCGGTTCATAGTATTTGGAAGAAAGGAATACCACGAACATCGAGGACTAATGCAAAGGTTACTAATAACCTAAAGGAACGAGCAAAACTATCAACATGAAGCAAGTAGGGTGAATCTCGGGTTCAAAACCCAGGGATAGAATACCTACTACTAAATGGCATCACGGGATGCTTTCGATAATGACGGCCAGAGTCATCACACTGGAACATAAATCATGGCTAGACTACTAGATGATCCCCTGAGACACCTAGGGTCATAATAGTAACTCCAACATAATGTCAAGGCAATAGAATACCTCAACTCAACAATTAGTGTGATTGAGCTGGCATAAAGGAACATCGAAACCAGAGGGAAAGGATTTTGCAAATTGCTTCAAACTATTTAGAAACCTGGGATGACTCGGACAACATAACGGCTGTAAATGCTCAGAAAAGATTTGAGACATTCACAAAATGGTCGCATAACCACTCAGAAGCACGATATCAAGGTTTCGAGATCAACAATTAACATATGGAAGTAGTAGAAACTGAACTCAAGCTTAAATCAAACAATCTTATAAGTCTACGGATTAGTAACACGTGATCCTGATAGAAAGAAGAGAAAGCCTAGTTCTTAATCCCCGTAGAAGAGAAGATGATGACTCAGATCAGAAGGCCATGAGGTATAAGGAGTAAAAAGAGCCTTACGTTCCATCCCACAATCAATTCCCTTATATAACTAAAGAATTTCTAGACTCAACCTCGACCAGTTTGGCTTAGTAATCCTACAGGCAGTCAAGCTCTGATACCAACGCTGTCAGGACCCCGACTCAATGCCACATCGATCTAGCATGTAACACCTCATATCACTTTGCGGCCTCACGCACGGTATTCCCACGGGTGTCGCCTTACCTTAGCCCGGGACCGTTTGCGCCTTTTGGCACACGTATATGACAGTGTCGCTAGCATCCATATGATAAGGAGCCCGGGCTGACATGGCTAGTCGTAAACCCAAAGTGGCACAGACTTACAGGGACAGGCATCCATGACCCAGCATCGAACGTGTCGGTCATCAGCGAGTGAAACCAGGCTGTAGCACTGGGCTAGCAGGACTCCGGTGAACCGGGCTGTAGCGGGCTAACAGGACTCCGGTATTCATCGCGTGACATTTCCCCGAAGGGACAGACACAGGAACGAAGAAGGACACATGCCGGCCAGCCTAAGTGTTCCGGAGCAGTAGCAAGCTACCATGGCTCGGTGGAAACACTAGGAGACATTTCCCCGTAAGAGAGGCTACTAAAGATAAACAACTAGATGGTCAGATCCCACACATACCAAGCATTTCAATAACATACACACAATATGCTCGATATGTGCAAATACAACATGGCATCACAACATGACTCTACGACTCAAGTAATTTATTCAATAGGCTCCAAAGAGCGAGATATTACAAACAGGGGTCTCATGACCCAACAATCAGAGCATACAAGTCAAAGCACAAGCGGAAGCTATCATGTCTGAGTACAGACATCTATAAATGAAAAGGGCTGAGAAGCCTGACTATTTATCAGATCCTGCCGAGGGCACAAGATCGTAGCTGAGGTAACAAGCTAAACGTCGAAGTTCAAGCGGAACTACTAGTGAGACTGAAGTCTCTCTGCAAAAACATAAAATAGGCAAACGTGAGTACAAATGTACCCAGCAAGACTTACATCAGAACTAACTACATATGCATCATTATCAACAAAGGGTTGGTGGGGTTTAACTGCAGCAAGCCAGCTTTGACTCGGTGGCTATCCTAAACTACGACTGCGAGTAACTCTTTTGAGGTGGCGCACACGAGTCCACATATTCACCATATCAATACACCACTATGGATCCGCTCCCGTCTCCCTACGAGAACGCCATCCATAACACTCACGCTTATCTTGCGTATTTTAGAGTATCCACTTTCACTTGTCTATGAACTGATATAAGCAACCCAGAGGTCCTTTTCCGTGGACACGGCTATTCGAATAGATTAGGTTAACCCTGCAGGGGTGTACTTCTTCACACACGCTCTCACCACTTACCGCCGTTTACACGACATGTACTCGGCAACCTTCAAGCGGAAGCCCAACGTGGGTGTCGGCCACGGCCTGCCTAAACACTCAAGTCCCTAGTCCAGGTTTATCGCCTATTCGGGTTCCATCCATGAGGAGATCCGGCCGGAGTTTCGCTCACAGCCCCAAACGATGTGTACAGGGTTCCGTGACACCAAACGGGTGCCCGGTTTACCCGGCCACGTGCCTACCGCATCACAGCCCACCCCTACGGTCAGTGCTGTCCACGGCCTCCAGCATACTACAAACACCAGAAACTACTTGCAACTCCTGGACAGAGGACAAGGGTGATTAAGAAGCCGAGAGGGTCCATTGGTTTCGGGCCCAATGCGTGGTAGTAGCTGAATCATGGATCACAAACACAGAACTCAGTTCCTGAGGACGGCTGCAATGAGACAACCCACCATGTACTCCTACATGGCCTCTCACCGTCACCTTTTACCAAATCGTGTTCACACACTTAGCTCACACACAGTAGAACATGTTCACACACCTCTGATTCATCCCCGATGAATCAGACCTGACTCAACTCTAAGCAGTAGCAGGCATGACAAACAAGCAAGAATGAGTAGGCACAACAGGGCTCAAACAACTCCTACTCATGCTAGTGGGTTTCATCTATTTACTGTGGAATGACAGG
Organism: Triticum aestivum; assembly: GCF_018294505.1. Taxonomy (NCBI): domain Eukaryota; kingdom Viridiplantae; phylum Streptophyta; class Magnoliopsida; order Poales; family Poaceae; genus Triticum; species Triticum aestivum. The sequence goes on along the minus strand of NC_057813.1, from coordinate 227,299,599 downwards.
TCATGCAAAGGATAAAGGGGTTCAGCTACCGCAGCAAGTAACAGATGAATCGAGGTTGTCCTAATGCAGTAAAAGAGAGCAGGAGCGAGAGAGTGGGATTTTATCGGAATGAACAAGGGGGGTTTTGCTTGCCTGGCACTTCTGAAGATAACATTGAGTCTTCATCAGTGTCAACGATCACATCATCGGTATCACGTCTATCGAGGGGGGACAAATACCGGCAACAAAGAAGCAATACAATCAATGCAATGCACAATATGATGCATGCTCATGACATGGCAATATGAATGTGTTTTGAGCTAATGCAACTAGCAACAGATTAAATGAAGTTGGTTTGAATACAAGATTCAAATTCAAACTCCATATGTGATTATTTAAATGTCATTCACTTCATTTGCTCTAAACAGTAGTGATAAGTTGTTCTAACATGCATGAAAATGGTACAGATGGATTCCTTGAATTTTTCTGATAATTTTTCATATATAAATTATTTAATTTGGAGTTACGGTTAATTTTCTATGAATTTTGGAAGTTTTAGGCATTTTCTGAAATTTCCTGAATATTTAGAATTAAAATAATTCCAGAAAATGAATTATGGCGTCAGCATGACCTCATGCTGACCTCAGCAGGTCAACGGGCGGTCCAGGTCAAACCTGACGTGTGGGGTCCACACGTCAGTGACACAGGGGCTAATCCCGCGTTGACCCGGGCTTTGACCCGCTACGGGGCCCACTGTCAGCGTCACGGGGTTAGTTTAACAGGGTCATTAGTGCTAATGACAGCGCCACGTCACTGGCCACCGGAGTTCGGCCGGCGGCGACCCGAAACACGGCGGAAGTTCACCGGGGTTGCGCTACGGGCGGCGGCTGGACGCGCGAAGGGCACCAGAAGGTAGCCCGTGCCCGTGCGCATCTAGGGGGGCCAACGGAAGGTGCGGGGGTGGCCGGGGTTCGCCGGAATGGAGCCCGAGGCGGCGCCGGAGTTCGGGCCTCGGCGAAAATGGCGTTGTGGAGCACGGGCGAGTGAGGTAAAGCATTGCGCAGCCTCCTGGAGTCACCACGAGCTCGGTGAGATGCACGGGCGCGACCCGTTCGAGCTCAGGCCACGGCGGCGACATGGTCAGCGGCGGCCGGAGTTCGGCCGCGACGGGCTATGGCCTAGAGCTCGCAAACGCGAGGGGAGAGAGAGGGGTTCTGCACGGAGGCTCACCGCGGAGCTGTAGGGAGGGTCAGTGGGCTCGGGGGCGCGCCGGAGTGGCCGAATTCGATGGAAACGGCACCGGGGCCGAAGCTCGGAGATGATGACGATGGCGGCTGCTCGGGGCCCTTCCGGTCACGTGGCTCGGTGAGGGGGTTGGCGACGAGGTGCAGGAGCTCGGGAGCACGTCGGAGAGGGGAGGGGGTGGCCGTGGTCATGGCTACGGCGAGCGGCGCTCCCAGGTGCGTTCGGTGACGAGAGGGAGGGAGAACAGAGGAGGAGGAGGGGGTCCAGAGAGAGAGAGACGGTCGAGGGGGGTCGAGGCCGTCTCCGTGGCGTCGCGAGGGGGTCGGGGAGGCTGCCACGGCGAAGCAGGAGGTGGCCGGCGTCGGCGCGCGTGCGTCCAGCACGCAGCTGCTTCGTGCGCTGGCACGGGAAGAAGACAGGAGAAGGGGGCCAGGTGGGCTGGGCC
>NC_057813.1:227297161-227297920 GCF_018294505.1 Triticum aestivum | reverse complement strand
GAGGGGAGGGGGTGGCCGTGGTCATGGCTACGGCGAGCGGCGCTCCCAAGTGCGTTCGGTGACGAGAGGGAGGGAGAACAGAGGAGGAGGAGGGGGTCCAGAGAGAGAGAGACGGTCGAGGGGGGTCGAGGCCGTCTCCGTGGCGTCGCGAGGGGGTCGGGGAGGCTGCCACGGCGAAGCAGGAGGTGGCGTCGGGGCTCTCGGGCGCGCGCCACGCCTCGCCTCTGCCTACTGGCAGAGGAAGACGACGAGCGGCGAGGGGGTTTGCGGTGGTGGGCTGGGCCACCAGCTGGGCCAGCGATGGGGGGGGCAAAGCTGGGCCGGTTCGTGGCGCCAGGTAAGCTGGGCTTCTCTCTTCTGTTTTGTTTTTTTATTTACTGTTTTCTATTTTGCAGGTTTGTTTTGAATTTGGTTTTGAAACCAATTCAATTTATTTTGCTTCTGACAATATTTTTAGGAGCTAAAAGAATTTAAACAATGCTCCACAAAATATTTCAGAATTATTGGACCTATATTTATTTAATAGTAGATATAAATCCAATTCAAATAATTATTGATTTAATTCAAATGCCCAAATTAAATGTTTCTGAGACACCAAAATTATTGGTTTGGATTTTACCTCTTGCCAATATTTCCAGAGGATATCAGGAACATTTTCTTGGACACATTTGAGAAGATTTAATTGTTGGTTATTTTTAGAGGTTTCTGAGGCTTTGAAAATTCCTCAATTCAAATTTCATTTGAATTTAAACATGATGC
>NC_057813.1:227239932-227297151 GCF_018294505.1 Triticum aestivum | reverse complement strand
TCTCCGTGGCGTCGCGAGGGGGTCGGGGAGGCTGCCACGGCGAAGCAGGAGGTGGCGTCGGGGCTCTCGGGCGCGCGCCACGCCTCGCCTCTGCCTACTGGCAGAGGAAGACGACGAGCGGCGAGGGGGTTTGCGGTGGTGGGCTGGGCCACCAGCTGGGCCAGCGATGGGGGGGGGCAAAGCTGGGCCGGTTCGTGGCGCCAGGTAAGCTGGGCTTCTCTCTTCTGTTTTGTTTTTTTATTTACTGTTTTCTATTTTGCAGGTTTGTTTTGAATTTGGTTTTGAAACCAATTCAATTTATTTTGCTTCTGACAATATTTTTAGGAGCTAAAAGAATTTAAACAATGCTCCACAAAATATTTCAGAATTATTGGACCTATATTTATTTAATAGTAGATATAAATCCAATTCAAATAATTATTGATTTAATTCAAATGCCCAAATTAAATGTTTCTGAGACACCAAAATTATTGGTTTGGATTTTACCTCTTGCCAATATTTCCAGAGGATATCAGGAACATTTTCTTGGACACATTTGAGAAGATTTAATTGTTGGTTATTTTTAGAGGTTTCTGAGGCTTTGAAAATTCCTCAATTCAAATTTCATTTGAATTTAAACATGATGCAGCAAGAGGTCTAGCCTAGTGCATTACCAGAAGCTAGGGATGTGACATATCATCACTTTTGTCTAGCATGTTTTGAACCTTTTCAAAAGCCCTTTGTTGTTTTATAGCAATCTTAGCAAGTTTAGAGTAGTTGGGCTTGAGATCCTCATCAGATTCATTTTCACTAGATTCAGAGGAGGTGTATTTGAGTACCTTTGCACCTTTTGCCATGAAGCAATAGGTGGGAGCGTAGTCATCATTATCTTCATCAGGCTTGTCGGTGGGGTCAGTTTCTTCACTGTTGAAGATGGACTTGCTAACGAAAGCAGTAGCGAAGGCCAGACTCGCCACACCAGATTTGGATTCTTCAGACGCCTCCTCTTCCTCATGTTCCTCAGATTCAGCTTCAGAGTCCATTTCCTTGCCAATGAATGCCCGAGCCTTCTTGGAGCTGCTCTTCTTGTGAGATGAAGACTTCAAGGATTTTGATGACGAAGATTTTGACGATTTCTTCTTCTTCTTCGCATCATCAGAACTGTAATCCTTGTATTTCTTCTTCTTCAATTCCTTTTCCCACTAAGGACAATCTTGAATATAATGACCAGGTTTCTTGCATTTGTGGCACAGCCTTCTCTTATAGTCACTTGATGAGGAATCACTGCTTCTTGAGGATTTTCCAAAGCGACCACGTCTTCAGAACTTCTGGAATTTCTTCACGAGCAGTGCTAGCTCCTAGCTCAATTCTTCAGGATCACCAAGGCTACTACCAGAATCCTCACATTCAGACTCAGACACAACCTTGGCCTTCAGGGCACGTGGTTTGCCATAGCTCGAACCATAGAGATCTCTCTTTTCAGCAAGCTGGAACTCGTGAGTATTTAGCCTTTCGAGGATATCGGCAGGATCAAGAGACTTGTAGTCAGCCCGTTCTTGTATCATCAGACCCAGAGTATCAAATGAGGAATCAAGTGATCTCAACAGTTTCTTTACCACCTCATGGTCAGTGATGTCAGTGGCACCGAGGGCTTGAAGCTCATTTGAGATGTCAGTGAGGCGATCAAAGGTTTGTTGGACATTTTCATTGTCGAGTCTTTTCAAGCGGTTGAAGAGATTCCGAAGAACATCAACTCGAGAGTCACGCTGAGTTGAGACTCCTTCATTCACTTTGGACAGCCTATCCCAGATAAGCTTAGCAGTTTCCAAAGCACTCACTCTTCCATACTGTCCTTTACTCAGATGGCCACATATGATATTCTTCGCTTGAGAATCGAGTTGCTTGAATCTCTTCACATCGGTAGCGTTCAGTGAGGGTGAGATAGAGGGAACACTATTTTCCACAACATACCAGAGATCATTGTCAATTGCCTCGAGATGCATTCGCATCTTGTTTTTCCAGTAGGGGTAGTCCGTCTCATCAAAGGTAGGACACCCAGCCGAGACCTTGATCATACCTGCGGTCGACATAACTAAAACTCTAGGCGGTTAAACCAAAATCACACAGAACAAGGGAGTACCTTGCTCTGATACCAATTGAAAGTGCGTTATGTCGACTAGAGGGGGGTGAATAGGCGATTTTTATGAATTCTTCACTGAGCAATTTGCCGGTGAGGAAATTCCTTAGCGAAGAACTATTAGCAGCGGAATAAGTACTCAGAAGTAAGCATAACAGAATACAAGCATGGTCATCATGATGAAATGAAGACTAGCACAGAGTACAGAAAGCGTAATCACAGGATAACACAAGATGAAGACAAACAGAAAGAAGAAATTGAACTGAGGAAATTGAGAAAGTCTTCAGTCAAAGTCTTCAAACACAGATATGAACAAACACTCAACACAGTAATGAGGAAATGAAAGGGTTGAGGAAATAGAACCAGTTAGGTTGGTGAAGACAATGATTTGGTAGACCAGTTCCAACTATTGTCTCAGTTGTACGTCTGGTTGGAGTGGCTGAGTATTTAAACTTGAGGACACACAGTCCCGGACACCCAGTCACTGAGCACGTAGCTCAGGACACGGACTCCTCACCGTATTCTCCTTGAACTAAGGTCACACAGACCTCGTCCAATCACTCGTGGTAAGTCTTCAGGCGACTTCCAAACCTTCACAGACTTGGTCACTCGGCGATCCACAATTCCTCTTGGATGCTCTAGACCTTGATGCCTAACCGTCTGGAAGAAGCACAGTCTTCAAAGGTAACAAGCGTTGGATCCACGCAGAATCAATTTCTTCAGTGATGCTCAATCACTTTGGGTTTGTAGGGGTTTGGTTTTGGGTTTTCCTCACTCGATGATTTTCGCTCAAAGTCCTCGGAGGATGGGTTGCTCTCAAATGACAAGTGTCAAGTTCTCTCGGAGCAGCCAACCAGCTAGTGGTTGTAGGGGGCGGCTATTTATAGCCTAGGGAGCAGCCCGACATGATAAGACATAAATGCCCCTCAATGATATGACCGTTAGGTGGATAAGATATTTTGGGACAACTGGCGCGCAGCACAGCAACGGTCGGAAATTTGACTCTCAAATTCCTCAGGGCTATCATGTTCCTCACTGTGTAGGTAATTCGCACTGACGAATTCCTAACTCCTCAGTCAGAACAAATTCATCAGCGACTAGAAGAACTTCGTCTCTGTCACTGAAGAAAGTGACTGAACTGTATGAGATTTCCAAAGGCTTCACTCGAAGGGATTGGTAGGTGTAGGATTTTGAGTTGAGCATCACATGGAAATTTTTCCTTAGTATTTCCTCGACCCCCTTTAACAGTACGGTGTTTCCTATGACTCAAGAAAGAGAAAATGAAACTACGAAAACAAAAGTCTTCACACTTCATGTTCCACAAATGAATACCAAGTCTTCAAGGTCACACCAATTTCTTCACTTTCAAAGTCTTTAGAAAGTCTTCAGAATATCAAAGTCTTCAGTTGAAGAACTTCATTTTTAGGGGTCGACTTTCTCTGTAAATATCAAACTCCTCATAGACTTATAGACCTGTGTACACTCACAAACGCATTAGTCCCTTAACCTATAAGTCTTCAATACACCAAAATCACTAAGGGGCACTAGATGCACTTACAATATCTCTGGTAAAGTTTATTGCAGCCACAATTACTTAACTTGAGACCTTTTGGGGATTATATCTCAAATGTATATAAGTGTTTTATGATTAACCCGGCTTGACTTTTGACTATAAGTCGCCAGCCTATGACAACCATCATTTATATGGAAGCATTGGCTTCTAAGGATTGGGTTTTCACCCTTATTACACAGGTCATGTAAACCGGCAGTACAAATTCAATATCATAGTGGTCATTTGGGGGTTTCCTGTTCAAACATAGGTCATATTCGAACCAAAGAGAACATAGCTGTCGATACCCACTTTGATCGGCAATGCCAACGCCACTGGGGGCTATATGATTGTATTTGAATCTTAGCTTAACCCCTTTGGAACGGTTTACTGATCGTATTCGAATCCAAAGCCTCAAAAATTTTATCTGTTTTTATACAATCACAAGTATTTGAGTTGTTACAAATATCATATGTGTCGGCTCTTACAGAGTTGAGTTATCAACTTCACTGTCCGGGTCACATAAGCCGGCAGTATCATTCAAAGGATCATAGGGATCTTGTGATCTACTTGTGTGCAGGATAAGACTACATTTGGGTGGTTACCTGCCCTGGCTTTTGACGTTAAGTCGCCAGGGCATATGTTGTTTAAACTCTTTGCAGGATTTGCAGGAATATGACATATAAATGATTAAGTTCAAGTTCATTACCAAACTTGATGCTTCGAAATAATTATCTGTTCTAGATTTTTCTCAAAGGCTATAAGCCGCCGGGTTAGAAAAATTAAATCATCGTCGGCCAAGAGCCGCCGGGTATTTAAACTCCGGGTTTACTTATCAACCAATGAGGTATTCTAATTTTTAATAGCCAAAACTGGCTGGATTTTCATGATGATATTGAATGATTGAGGTTTCCATACCGGGTTATATTATTCAAATCTTGAATAGCCAACATGACTGGATTTCTATTATGATTATCAATAACCAGTATTATTGAGGTTTTCAAAGTCGCTTTAGCGCAATGGCTATTATTTTATCAAAGGATATGATTTATTCTACAATGGAAGGAATAGTCCCGAGTCGCTGCAGGCTTACGACCCGGCACTTGGGGGCTACATTATTTCAGTTGAAATTATATCAAATACACAAGTCTCATGTTGCTGCAAGCATGCACCATGGCACTTGGGGGCTAATGCAAAGTCATTGTTTGTTCACCTTATTGAAGACCCGAGTCATCACATCGTAATGAGCTGGCCCTTGGGGGCTACCAATTGCTCCTGTCAACAGTTCAAGGTACATAAGTCTTAAATCCATTATATTGAAGGATCCATTGCTCAGTTGGTAAAGCACAAAAGCTCTTAACCTTGTGGATGTGGAATCAAGCCCCGTGGTGGAGATTACATCATATGATGTTATTATCAATGAAGTATATATAAAGTCCCGGTTTAGTATTATCTTACTAAGTCGGCCCTTGGGGGCTACACATTGTTGTTCAAGTTTACATGGTTATATCTATAAAGTCCCTGCTCATTATTGCATAATGACCCGGCCCTTGGGGGCTACACTGGTTGAAGTTTTTATGAGCATAAGGCAATTTCAAGTCCCAGGTTGCTGCAAGCATGACAACCCGTCACTTGGGGGCTACAGGTAATATGGATATAAGGGAGAAATATCTTCCAATTTTCAGTTTTGAGCAAACCAGATTGACCCGGCATCACCAATCATTATGACCCGGTGTCTGCAACAATCATAACCCGGCGTCATCAATAATCATGAACCGGTATTGGCAACAATCATGAACCGGCATTGGCAACAATCATGAACCGGCGTTGGAAACAATCATGACCAGGAATTATCAGTTTTTATAACCCGGAGATTTTGGAAATTATAACTCGGCAAGATCTATACCTTTAAGCCGGTTGAAATCAGATGACTATTTCAAGACCTATAATTTTAAGACGGCGCTTTGGAAGCCGACTCAGATGGATTATTTGTTTACAATATTTCTTCTACAAGCAAATTGATTGTGAAGCTGGTCTATTGACCCGGATTTTCTAGAAGAAGGAAATGACAAGGACTTAAGGATGTTCAGGTGCCGGTTTACAAGAATTCTTAACCCGGAGCACAACCTGTCAAATTTGTTCTTGTGTTTATTTTGCAGCATAAGTTTACCATGGATAAATCCAAGCTAAACTTGGGGGCTAATGTCGGGGATATACCCGGCGGTATGACCCGGCTGGAAGTATAACCCAGCCGGACTTGGCGACTCACTAATGACCCGCCCTGGCTGGACGACACACTAATGACCCGCCCGATCCTGGCGACTTATGGGTGACCTGGCAAGCGGATCAGAGGAGAGACAAGACCCGGGGGCCCAGGAGGCTCAAGGCCCAGAAGGCCGGCTTACGTTATGATAGGCCGGCTTAAGAGGAAAGGCGTGAGGAATATCTCCCTTACAAGGAATCAAGACCCGGACTTGTATCTGGCTTGTAGTACAAGATAGGCTAGTCCTAATCCTATTTGGACTCCACATGTAACCCGCCCCTCTAACTTATATAAGGAGGGGCAGGGCTCCCCAAATAGGGAGGGAAGAAAAACAAGAAACAATATCTAGGGCTAGAGACAAAGGGGGAGCCGGCTTATGGCGACTCTTCTCATGATCATAATGAGACCTAGCCACAAACAGCATGTAGGGTTATTACCGGATGATGTTTCCCGGGGCCCGAAGCTGTCTAAATCCTTGTCTTGCGTGTTGCGTCACTCGTCCCGATCAACCCCTCTCAAGCTACCACATAGATGCGTTGGCCTCGAGACTAAGTCCTGACACTGAGGACATCTGACATGTTAATTCCACGACAATATTCACCCCCTTTATAGAGGGGCCGAGGCCTATCCCTCGTTTCTACCATGCTTGCGCCTTTCCGCGTCTCGAGTTCCAACACCCGAAGCCCAAGCTTAAGCAGTTCGGACCTTCAATCATGTCCGGATCCAACCTTCAAGGCCGGTGGATGGCCTCCTCTGTCATAGAGGAGGACATTGCGAAGCTTAGGGAGGTCAGATACCTCACCGCCGACATCAAGCACAGGCTTCCTGCTCCAGGGTAGGTCATCCCTACTCCCGATCCCAACGAGAGCATTGTATTCGTTTCTCACTTCCTCTGCGGCTTAGGCTTCACCCTTGATCCCTTTGTGAGAGGGCTCATGTTCTATTATGGACTATATTTTCATGATCTAGCTCCGGACGCCATCCTTCACATCTCGTCGTTCATCGTTGTGTGCAAAGCCTTCCTCCACATCACCCCGCACTTCGGCTTATGGCTCAAGACCTTCAATGTGAAGCCGAAGATGATTGAGGGGTGACCCGTGGAGTGCAGAGGTGCTACAATAGGAACGCCGACGCCCCATGGCCCGAGGGCTTCTTCCCGGAGGTGTCCGATCTATGGCAGCAGAGGTGGTTTTACGTCACGGCTCCCAGAGGCACAAAGTGGGTGGCTTCCCCCGACTTCCGTTCGGGCCCTCCGCCTCAACTTGCATCATGGGACAATGTAGGACTAGATTGGGGGCCTGCTAATGATGTACCAACATTGCAGAGCCGCATCCGGGAGTTTCTTGAGAGGGACATTAGCCTTGTCAATGTAATTCAGGTAATGCTAGTCTGACGGATGTTGTCGTGCAAACGCCGGCCTCTCCAGATGTGGGAGTTCAATCCGGTAGGAACGCCGACGCCCCATGGCCCGAGGGCTTCTTCCCGGAGGTGTCCGATCTATGGCAGCAGAGGTGGTTTTACGTCACGGCTCCCAGAGGCACAAAGTGGGTGGCTTCCCCCGACTTCCGTTCGGGCCCTCCGCCTCAACTTGCATCATGGGCCAATGTAGGACTAGATTGGGGGCCTGCTAATGATGTACCAACATTGTAGAGCCACATCCGGGAGTTTCTTGAGAGGGACATTAGCCTTGTCAATGTAATTCAGGTAATGCTAGTCTGACGGATGTTGTCGTGCAAACGCCGGCCTCTCCGGATGTGGGAGTTCAATCCGGAAGGTCCGCGGACTATTCTGCACTTCTTCGGCATGACGCTCGAAGGGATGTGTAAGTTATTCTTCGGACCACAAGTAAAGTGTCCGGACACCATCGAGGATGTGGGTCTGAGATGCAACCGCCCAGATACCCAAGTAAGTAACCCAGAAACCGAACACTTCGTTTATATTTATCATAACATTATTCTAAAAATCATCCGTGGCCCGGAATGGCTCAGCAAGGTGGAGAGAATCAGGTGTCCGGCGCCACTTCCCGAAGGCTCGCCTAGTCCTGCCATAGCCAGGATGCTTAGTCGTGTGCTAAGTCAAGTGCCCTCGGGGAAAGACGAAGGGAAGAACAGAGAAACAGAACTTCACACATTGCACATCCAAACCGGGGGAATTACTACCTCCACGAAGGAGGATAGTCGGGGAGGGGAATCTAAGGTCTCCTCCCCCCGTGGGAAGAAGAGGGCCGCCTCCGAAGACTTGGAGACGGAGGTGCCCGGACAAGGGAAGAAAACTCCACCAGGGGGCCCTACCCTGAGGGGCGTCCTCGCTGCACCATGCCCGCAAACGGGCCAGCCATCAGCCGAGTTGTAAGTTAATCGTAAATACAAAGCTTCTGCTTCCTCCTCCGAAAACAATAACTAGGATCCATTCTTTGCAGTCTAGCTAGCAACTCTTCTCGACAGAGTTCGTCTTCGGGGGATCTCCTTCCGGAGATGATGGAGAGTGAAACCCCACCAGCCTCTCTGCCTTATGGGGCGGGCGACCCCGAGGTGTCGTCATGGAGGAGTCCAGACTTGCCGAGGCCAGAAGCTAGTACTTCGGCCGCCCTGAGCCCGGAGCGCTCGGCTCCCACGGGGGGCGATAAGAAGGGTCCACCACAGTTCGGCGACCGGCCGGACACGCTGACGGGCCTTCTGGAGCAAGCTGCTCTCTCGGAGGATCACCGTTCATTAATGAGCATGGTGCTTGAGAAGATTTCATTCGCCACAAGCGTATTGAATGAAGCTTTTACAAGCCTGCTCAAAGGCTTTGAGGTATGTAATGAAATACGTAAAAAAAATTGTGGCGCACGCGCTAGGTGTGCTCCGTATAGATAGTAGCCCCTGAGACTATGGTTGCCAGCCGTAGGCGGCAAACAGAGGATCACATTGTTAAGTAATGATCACACTGAATTCATGCCCAGGTGGCTAATGATCTGGCGGCTGACCGGACCGTTGAAGTCGCCGAACTGAGGCGACAGATTGATGTTGTGGATGCCGCCATCACGCTTGTGAACGAGCGGCTTGACGAGTAACAGAGTATGTGCTCTATTTTCCTTGTTTTTATAGGACATATTAAGAAGAGCATAATGTTAATATGATATGCTTTGACTACAGGCGGAGCTGCTGTCGTGTAGGCCCTGAGGGCGGAGCTTGCCCTAGCCAAGGAACAAGCCCGGGCTAGCAATGCGGCTGCCCTGAAGGCGGCCGAAGAGTTGAGAGCCGAACAGACTACTCATCACCGAAGCAAAGATAAAATAGCCGAGATGGCTGTGGAGCTGAAGAATGCCACCAGCCGGTATGAGCTCCTTGAAAAAGAGAATCAGGCGAAGTCGGCTGAACTGAAGAAGGCCCTTGATGCGGCCAAGGAGACGCGTTCCGAAATTAGGGATGCACGGGAGGAGCTTCGACAGGCCGGAGAAATCGCGGCTGGAAACCCCTATTTGTTGTGGATGAAGTTCTTAGATCCAAAGTACGCTCCTCTGGATCGGCGCTGGAGCCCTGCAGACGCTTATGCGGATCTGGCGAAGAGTACGGCTGATGTTGCCAAGTTTTTCGAGAACCAAAAAGATAATGAAGTGGAAAGGTTGTTCTGGTCGCAATTCAGTGCTCCAACGCGCCCGTTGCCATTAAGTGAAAGGATGGCTGCTATGGCCGAGCTCCATAGGTTGTCCGGTCTTGCAATGAGATCTGTAATAGACCACCGAAGTCGGACAGTTATTTTGGTTTAGTGCAACAATTCCTTGGTGCTGCATCACGAATCGATGCCGTGAAGAGGTCGACGTGCATAGAGGGTGCGTGAATGGCTCTTGCCCGTGTTAAAACATACTGGACAGATATGGAGGCCACCATCATTGCAACCCAGAATCCGGCGGGAAGCCATGATCCAGCCGAGCACTACTTGGAGTAGGTAACAAAAGGTGCTCGTTTAATAGAGGCTCAGTGCTCGAAGAATGTCATGTTCGGGTGACAAATATTTCCGTTGTAAAAACAGTTGTATTTTGTTTATACTTTCACCCGAAAGTGTTATTGTGCCTCCTGTGCGACCGTTTGATGTATATATAACCTGAAAGTTAGCAGTTGTTGGCTTTAGCCCCCACGCATACAATGCAGGGGTGTTCGCAAAAAGATGCGTAATCACACTTGATCCAACGTCTTGGTCCGTTAAGGAGGTGATCGCATGTCGAACTAGGCAACCGAACTATATAGCTTTAACACTTTCACTTAGCCATAGGAGTTTGACGGTGGGGCTACTATGTAGCCCCTGGTACCTTCGTGTGCATCCAGATACGAGCGCGTGTGTACATAACTGGGGAACGGCCCTTCATTAATGTGGAGGAACCCTAAAGATTCTGATGAGTCCTCGAGTGGCTGACCAGTCTCTCGCTATATCATGACAGTCAGTTTTTGGCTTTATCTACTGAGGTGCTCATCCAGAATAACCAGGGCACAATCGCAGTAGTTCTCCTTTGGCCGCCTTAGCCGATAAAAACGGAACGTAAGGCAGCAAACCCAGGAGCCGGGTAAACCCAACATTTGACCAAAGACATGATTCAGAGCTGATGCATATAAGGCCAAACTCGCGATGCCGAACACTCCCGAGGGTATTCGGACTTTATAACATATACAGGGATGAGTAACACCCTTTATTATGAACCCTGTATTTCTAGGTACGTGCATTGTTCTGTCGTGGCGAAATGCCAATAACGCCAGTGTCCCATGTGGGTATATTGAGTACCCATGGGATGTTAAGCAACAAGAGACAATAAAGAAGGTTCACACAGGGGCTTAATCTAAAGAGAAACCTTTGAGTGGGGCCCTGCTGCACGTCTGCGCCTTTGTCTCCATTGTGCCGTGTCCTGGGAGGGTATCGCACGAACGGTGTCTGTAAAAAGGAAAGCTCATGTAAAAGAGTATGATGTAAGCGTGCGAAGAGTTGGCTATTATCAATTGATAGTAGAAGTGTGAGAATTGGCATGTTAATAAGGTCAAGCCAAAAGTTGGGCTTTATTGAATATCTGTAGCCCCTGGTGTCCTCTATGGGATTACATGTATAGCACTCAGCTCAGGTTTATCTAGGCTATTATCGACGGTGGTGTGCCGGACTCGTCTAACCGTGTCCATGGTCTTAATGACCGATCATGCGTTCTGATATTAGAAGCTGCCTAGTGTCCGGCTGCTAGAGCCGCCGCATACTCTTCCGCGCGTAAGGAACGCTCTGTATTTCCGTTGACGGTGATGACGCCACGTGGGTTGGGCATCTTGAGTTTAAGGTAGGCATAGTGCGGTACTGCATTGAAGCGGGCAAAGGCCGTTCTCCTGAGCAATGCATGATAACCACTTTGGAGGGGAGCGATAGTGAAGAGTAGTTCTTCGCTTCTGAAGTTGTCTGGAGAATCAAATGTCACCTCTAATACGAGGGAGCCCCTGCAGCGGGCTTCAACGCCTGGTATCACCCCTTCAAAGGTGGTGTTACTTTGGCTGATTCTGGATGGGTCTATCCCCATCCTATGGACAGTGTCCTGGTATATTAGATTGAGACTACTGCCGCCGTCCATGAGGACACGAGTAAGATGGTATCTGTCGATTATTGGGTCGAGCACCAAGGCAGTCGATCCTCCATGCCGCATACTAGTCGGGTAGTCCCTGTGATCAAAGGTGATCGGGCAGGACGACCAGGGGTTGAGTTCGAGGGCGACGGGCGCTACAGCGTATGCGTCTCTGAGCGCGCGTTTGTGCCTTCTCTTGGGTATGTGAGTCGCGCAGATCATGTTTACTGTTTTTACCTATGGTGGGAGTTTTTTCTGTCCCCCAGTGTTCGGCTGGCGAGGCTCATCCTTGTCTTCACTTGGTGTTTCCCTTCCCTTGTGTTTGGCATTTAGCTTGTCGGCCTACTTAAAGACCCAACATTCTCTGTGAGTGTGGTTCGCAGGTTTTTCGGTGGTGCCATGAATTTGGCACTGTCTGTCTGGGACTTTGTTCAGGCCGGACAGTCCCTCTCTGCTGCCTTTCAATGGCTTCTTTTGTTGGTCGGGTCGAGAGCCTCTGAATACGGCATTGACCATTGTGTTGTCAGGACTTTCTTCCTTGTTTCGACGCTTGTTTTTATTGTGCCGTGGCTTCCCATTGCCATCCCTGATTTCGGATGTGCCTGGGTCACTAGTGCCTCTACGGGCCAACCAGCTGTCTTCACCCGCGCAAAAGTGGGTCATAAGGCTTGTTAAGGCTGCCATTGTCCTCGGCTTTTCTTGGCCGAGATGTTTGGCGAGCCACTCATCCTGGATACTATGCTTGAAGGCCGCTAGGGCTTTGGCATCCGGACAATCGACAATTTGATTCTTCTTAGTGAGGAATCTATTCCAAAGCTTGCGGGCGGACTCTCCGGGCTGTTGAATTATGTGACTTAAATCGTCAACATCCGGAGGTTGGACATAGGTCCCTTGAAAATTGGCCCTGAAAGCATCCTCAAGTTCCTCCCAACTTCCGATTGAATTTTTGGGGAGGCTTTTCAACCAGTGTCGAGCTGGTCCCTTCAACTTGAGGGGAAGGTATTTGATGGCGTGGAGGTCGTCCCCACGAGCCATGTGAATATGCAGGATAAAATCCTCAATCCAGACCCCAGGGTCTGTCATTCCGTCATATGCCTCTATGTTCACGGGTTTAAAACCCTGTGGAAATTTGTGGTCCAGTACCTCTTCGGTGAAGCACACAGGGTGAGCAGCCCCTCTGTATCTGGACGTGTTGTGGCATGTTGTCGGCTGTTGTTGTGTCCGGTGCTGATTCCGAACCGGTATTCGATCAGTCTGATCTTTTTGGTAACCATAATCCTGCGCCAGGGCGTGTCCTCTAGATCCATAGATGGACCTCGTCGCGCCGGCCTTTTTGTCCAGGAGCTCACGTAAATCGTGTGCGGTGTCAGTAGCTGCTCTGTCGCGGTCATGAAGTGTTTGGTCCGGACTACCGGTCGTATTGTTCTTCGGCGGAATGGCCTGATCGTCGATTTCTGGCAGCAGCTTGCGCTTTGGGTAGCTCTTTGTGTGATGATCGTCGCTGTATTTTTCTTCAGTGTCTAGCACTTTATTCCATCTGCAGTTGAGCGTTTCCTCCGCAGCCTTGAGCCTTTGCTTCTGCTTCTTTAAACTTCTTGCGGTGTCCATAAGCCTTCTATGGAGGTTATCTCATTCCAAACGTTTTTCCGGGATGATGAATGCATCATCGTCCGGACTGTGCTCCTCTCCCGGGGCGGGTTGATTAATTCGTCCCTCGGGATCGCTGTGATCGGGCGTCTGCTCCGGGCTGTGTTCGGCGTGACCTGGCCCATCCTGCTCCATCGCTGGGTCCATATGGTCGTCGTTACCTTTGGAGTTGACTGGGTTGTCGATCTTTCTAGCGCTGTTATCGCTGTTTTTACTGTGGCTGGACTTAGAGCGGCGTTTGCGCCGTCGTTTTTGCTTTTGTCCGGGGGTTTTATCCTCCGTTTTGTCGCCGTCGTCCCCCTTAGGCGTGTCCACCATGTATATATCATATGATGAGGTGGCAGTCCAGCGCCCCATGGGTGGTGGTCCTGAATCGTCTCCTGCGCCGACATCCATGCCGTCGGTGTCATCGGAGTCGAAGTCAAGCATGTATGGTATGTCACCAACAGAGGCTATGAAGTGGGTGGTGGGTGGGCAACGAATTTCTTCGTCGCCTTCTTCCCCCTTGAGCCGGACATAGTTCGGCCAAGAGTCTTCTGACAAAGAGAGAGAATTTAATGAGTTCAACATGTCGCCAAAGGTTGAGTGCTAGAAGATATCCGCAGCGGCGAATTCCATTACCAGAGCCCAACCAGAATCGGCGGGCTCGGGGGCGCGTGGTCTGGGACCTACAGCCGGACACAAGTCCGGGGGTCCAGAGACACTGGCTTCCTTGGGGGTGAAGCCTATGTTCGGCTCTACCGCCGATGAGTGTGTGGCCTCCGGGTCCATCCACCTGTCCTCGGACGACGCAATCTACCCCGGATTTAGGTCCGGAGCTCCTGCAGGTGCGATATCCCGAGTATTGTCCGATAGCAGGTCTAAGTCGTGCTCATCGTGACTGTTCAGCGCTCCTGGTGTAGGCCCGAATCCATCGAAGATCAAGTCTCCACGGATATTAGCCGTGTTGTTCAAGTTTCTGAACCTGACCTGATGGCCCGGGGCGTAGCTGTCGATCTGCTCCAGATGGCCAAGCAAATTGGCTCGCAGTGCGAAGCCACCGAACATGAAGATCTGTCCGGGGAGAAAAGTCTCACCCTGGACCGCGTTGTTGTTGATGATTGAAGGAGCCATCGAGCCTTGCAGCGACGACACAGAGGAACTCTCAATGAAAGCACCAATGTCGGTGTCAAAACCGGCGGATCTCGGGTAGGGGGTCCCGATCTGTGCGTCTAAGGCTGATGGTAACAGGAGGCAAGGGACACGATGTTTTACCCAGGTTCGGGCCCTCTCGATGGAGGTAAAACCCTACTTCCTGCTTGATTGATCTTGATGATATAAGTATTACAAGAGTTGATCTACCACGAGATCGTAGAGGCTAAACCCTACAAGCTAGCCTATGATGATTATGATTGTCCTTCCACGGACTAAACCCTCCGGTTTATATAGACACCGGAGGGGACTAGGGTTTACACAGAGTCGGTTACAAAGAAGGAGATCTAATATCCGGATCTCCAAGCTTGTCTTCCACGCAAAGGAGAGTCCCATCCGGACACGGGACGAAGCCTTGAGTCTTGTATCTTCATGGTCCAACAGTCCGGCCAAAGTATATAGTCCGGCCATATGGATACCCCCTAATCCAGGACTCCCTCAGCGGGGCTCAGGAGGTCCTACCTCAAGGCGGGTTGCGCCTAGCTTTCAGCGCGGAGCATGCTGTCATGAGGGCTACTTGCGCTGAATGAACGTCTAGAGGCCATCGCATGAGAAAGACGGACACCAAGGACCCATAGGAGGTGATGTGTGCGGGGCCAGCCCGCCAGACAGAGCTCAGTCACTTGGATTTATCAATGCTACAGGGACGGACCCGAGCCCAGGCGCTGTGCCAAGGCTTCTCATGCGGCAATCAGAGGAAGGGCATCCGGCGCACGGATCATGCTGTGGCGAAGCAACAGATTGCGGTTGTATGAACCGGGTCGCATGCCCTCGCTCACCTACTCATGATTAGCTCATGCGAGGACAAGGCACTAAGGACCCCAGGAGGTGACGTGCATGGGAGCTGGCCCGCAAGACAGAGCTCGATCACTTGGACTTAACAATGTTGCAGGAACGGACCTGAGCACAGACATTGTGCCAACCCTTAATCATGAGGCTGTTGAGGGTGGGATTGCAAGGACGTGATGACATTCATGGTGACGAAGCACCGGGCACACAGATTAAATTACCAGGAAGTTTTATCAAGGCATGGCCAGTTTCGATACATGAGCAAAATGATACAGCTGCAAGGGCAGACCCTAACTAGCCTAAGGATAATGCAGCCTGCGGGGCACCCTCTATTGAACAAACCAAAAATTCACCCGGTAAAGATGTTGTAGAAGCATTGAGGCAGTCGATGAAGCATCCCATAGAGGTTCGCTCCTCCTGAGCCAGGTGGCTCCAGAGGCTCGAGAGGCTCGCGAGGCTCGGGGGGCTCGCGAGGGTCCAGGGGCTCCTAAGACATCACCGTCGAGCGTGAGGACTCATGAGACGCCATCGCGTGCTACACGATCTGCTAGTATGAGGTGCCAATGTTCTGTAGGCCGAAAGGCATGCGGGAGTAGTTGTAGGGGTAGCCCCCGCTCCGACCGATGCACGATGGCCAGAAGAGGTCCTAAGAACCGGCCCTGTTGACACCTGGGATGTTCACGTAGACGTGCAGCTCGCCAGCCGTGTCGAGGGTGGCAGCTGTGCTGGTGGGACGTGTGGGGAGGCGTTCTCCGTGTATGGCTTGTGCTTCCTGGAGTTCCTCAATCGCCTAAGTGATGAATTCTCATGCTCCTGGCGCCTTGCGCCTCGTTCCTTGCTTGTGGGGGGGGCGCGTCAAGGCAGGCCTCCAAGTGGTACCCAAGCACCTCCCTCATCGCACTCGTCAGGTCTAAGGCTCTCTAGATGGGAGCCCCCGAGCCCATCCCGAGGGAGGCGCCAGGCATGCCTTCCTATGCGGGAGGAAGAGGTGCCCCGGCGGCAGGCACGGAGCCTGAGGCATCGCCGACAGGTTTCTTTGCGTCAGGACGACTCTTCGGGAGGAGCTGCTTCTTCTTCGAGGGGGAAGCCTTAGGAGGCACGATGCCACCCTCGCCATCGGAGTTCTTAGCCGTTGTAGCGTGGTAAGCGTGCTCAAGGGAGCATACAAATCCTTCTCATCACAGGCGATTATGATGACGCTGCTCCACCCCGGCATCTTGAGGTCGTTGCATCCATGATGAGGTGGATGCCATGAACTTGGCCATGGCAGGGTACCCAAGGATGGCATTGTACGGGAGGCCAATGTGGGCCAAGTTGAAGTCGATGAGATCGGTTTGGTAGTTGTTGCGCTTGCCGAAGGTGACTATGAGGCGCACTTACCCCAGGGAAGTGGTGGAGCCGTCGATCACCCCAAAGAATGGCCTGGTGGGCATGAGCTGGTCATAGGGCACCTGGAGCATCTTGAAGGTCTAGACAGAGAGCACATTGAGGCTAGCGCTGACGGCTTGTGTCCGCGTCAGTTTTCCCTGAAAAGGAAGGGAGAATGCAGCACAGCTATGGTAGCTATTTCCCTCATTGATGAAACCAAGGTTATCGAACCAGTAGGAGAACCAAGCAACATTATGTAAATGGTACCTGCACAAAAAGAACAAATACTTGCAACCCAACGCATAAGAGGGGTTGTCAATCCCTCCCAGGTAAAAGATTGGTAAAGCTGTAATTTGGTAGATGCAAATAAAATAACGGCAAAAAAATTCAACGAGGTATTTTTGGGTTTTTAATAATATAGATCTGAAAATAGAAGATGCAAATAAATAAAAAGGCAAATAGCAATATAGATCCGAAGATATATGATGAGAAAATAGGCCCGAGGGCCGTAGATTTCACAAGTGGCTTCTCTCGAGAAAATAGCATACGATGGGTAGACAAATTACTATTTGGAAATTGATAGAACTTCAAATAATTATGACGATATCCAGGCAGTGGTCATTATATAGGCATTACGTCCAAGATTAGTAGACCGACTCCTGCCTGCATCTACTACTATTACTCCACACATCGGCTGCTATCCAACATGCATCTAGTGTATTAAGTTCATGGAGAAATGGAGTAATGCAATAAGAACGATGACATGATGTAGACAAGATCTATTCATGTAGTAATAGACCCCATCTTGTTATCCTTAATGGCAATGATCAATACGTGTCTTGCTGCCCCCTCTATCACTAGGAAAGCACACCGCACGACCGAACCCATCACAAAGCACCTCTTCCCATGGCAAGAAAAATCAATCTAGTCAGCCTAACTAAACCAAAGATTCGAAGAAGAAATGCGAGGCTATAAGTAATCATGCATATAAGAGATCAAAAGAACACTAAAATAACTTTCATGGATAAAAATATAGATCTGGTCATAAACTCAAAGTTCATCGGATCCCAACAAACGCACCGCAAAAAAGAGTTACATCAAATAGATCTCCAAGAGACCATTGTACTGAGAATCAAAAGAGAGAGAGGAAGCCATCTAGCTACTGCCTACAGTCTCGTAGGTCTACAATGAACTACTCACGCATCATTGAAGAGGCACCAATGAGGATGATGAACCCCTCCGTGATGGTGTCTAGATTGGATCTCATGGTACTGGAACTTGCGGTGGCTGGAATTGTGTTTCGCCGACTCCCCTAGGGTTTTTGGAATATTGGGGTATTTATAGAGCAATGAGGTGGTGCGGGAGGCCACCAAGGTGGGCACAACCCACCAGGGCGCGCCTGGGCCCCCAGGCACGCCCAGGTGGGTTGTGCCCCCCTCGGGACACCCCTCTGGTACTTATTTGGCTCATCCTGTGTCTTCTGGCCTAGAAAATTTCCCCAAAAAGTTTCGCTGCGTTTGGACTCCATTTTGTATTGATTTTCTGCGAAGTAAAAAACAAGCAAAATACAACAACTGGCACTGGGCACTATGTCAATAGGTTAGTCCCAAAAAATGATATAAAGTTGCTATAAAATGATTGTAAAACATCCAAGAATGATAATATAACAGCATGGAACAATCAAAAATTATAGATACGTTGGAGACATATCAACATACCCAAGCTTAATTCTTGCTCGTCCTCGAGTAGGTAAATGATAAAAAGACAAATTTTGATGTGGAATGCTTCCTATCATATTCGTAACATATTCTTTTTTTGTAGCATGGACATATGGACTTTTATATGGTTCAAAGCAATAGTCTAGTTTTGACATGAAGATTTGAACACTGAAGCAAATCAACATGCAACCATGTCTTTCAAAATATCAACACTAAAGCAAGTTATCCCTAGCCCATTATGCTCAATCATTGATCCATTCATGAAACACACTCGCATATTAGCTACATCCAATGGTCAAATACGATCATAGTGCCCCATAGATGGTGCTTTACAAGAGAAGATGGAGACTCAAATAAAATGAAAATTTCATAAAGTAAATAGAAAGGCCCTTCACGGAGGGAAGTAGGGATTTGTAGAGGTGCCAGAGCTCAGATCGAAAAAAATTAGAGATAAAACATTTTGGGTGGCACTGTCAACAAAAACAATCGAGTAGTTCCCAATACTTTCCATGCTAGATATATCATAGGCGGTTCCCAAATAGAAAATAAAGTTTATTCCTTTTTCTACCATACTTTCACATTCCATGGCTGGTTGTATCCACGGGTGTCGTCCATACCAACACTTTCCAAGGAATTTATTATTTGACAACATAAAGTAAATTCATTTTTCATTTTGGGACTGGGCATCCCTAATACCTTTGTTGTACTCTCGTGCAATGACAAGTGAATAAAAATTCATCTTGAGAATAACACATCTAGCATAGAAAATATCAGCCGCCCCCTACCGTTTCATGGGTGGTATGAGCACATAAAAAGGAAATTTATTTTGAAATTAGAGATGGCACATACAAATTTGCTTAGAACGGCACGGAGATACTGCATATAGGTAGGTATGGTGGACTCATATGGCAAAACTGGGTTTAAGGTTTTTGGATGCACAAGTAGTATTTCTACTTAGTACAAGTGAAGGCTAGCAAAAAGATTGAGAAGCATCCAACCAAGAAACAAAAAATCTCATAAGCGGGCATTGAGCATAACTAACACCGAATAATGCACCACAAGTAGGATGTAATTTCATTGCATAACTATTGACTTTTGTGCTTGAATTGCATAGGGAATCACAAACCTTAACACCAATATTCTTACTAAAGTATAACTACTCATCAACATAACTCACATATCACTATCATCATATCTCAAAACTATTACAAAGAATCAAGTATATTTTCTCCAATGATATTCATGAAAGTTTTTGTTATACCCTCCTTGGATATCTATCAATTTGGGACTAGTTTAATATGTTGCTTTTGATAGCTCAAACAAATCTAAGTGAAGAACATGAGCATAATTTTTTTGTCTCTCAAAATAATATAAGTGAAGCATGAGAGAATTTCTTCAAAAATTTACTAACACTCAAATAAATCTAAGTGAAGCATGAGAGCATTTGTTCAAAAATATTAAAGTGCACCATGCTCAAAAAGATATAAGTGAAGCACGATAGTAATTCCATAGCTCAAAAAATTTAACTGAAGCACATAGAGCAATTCTAAAAAATCATAGCATAATTTTGGCTCTCTCAAATAGGTGTGTTCAGCAAGGATATTGGACACAAACTAAAAATCAAAACAAGCAAAGACTCATATCATACAAGACGCTCCAAGCAAAACTCATGATATGTGACGAATAAAAATCTAGCTTCAAGTAAAATACCGATGGGCATTAGAAGAAAGAGGGGATGCCATTCGGGGCATCCCCAAGCTTACTTGCTTGTTCATCATTGAATATTACCTTGGGGTGCAGTAGCATCCCCAAGCTTAGGATCTTCTTACTCCTTGTTCCTTCATCCATCGTGATCTCACCCAAAACATGAAAACTTCAATCACACAAAACTCAACAAAACCTTCGTGAGATCCGTTAGGATAAGAAAGCAAATTACCACTCTAAGTATTGTTGCAAACCCATACATATTTTATTTTTGCACTATATCTATTGTATTCCAACTTTACTATGGCTTATACCCCCCGATAAAGTCCATAGAATCATCAAAATAAGCACACAACATAAAGAAAACAGAATTTGTCAAAAACAGACCATTCTGTAGCAATCTGAAAACTTCTTATACTTATGTAAATCAAAAAATTCTGAAAAATTAGGAAACATGGGCAATTTGCAATCAATCTTGTGTAAAATATTCAAAATTTTATCGCATTTCTGTAATTTTAACCAATTATGTTACTGGCACACAAAGTTTTTGTTTTTCAACAAGATCAGATCAACTATCACCCAACATGATCCCAAAGGCTTTACTTGGCACAAACACTAATTAAAACACAATCATAACAGTATCATAACTGTGCAAACACTCAAGAACAGAAAGAAAAAGGCAAAAATAAAATTTATTCATTGGGTTGCCTCCTAGCAAGCGTTATCGTTTTGTGCCCCTCGCTAGGCATAATGCATAGGTTCAAGTATTGTCATCTTTGGATTTTGATCCATAAGATGCCCTCGTGATTGATTCATATGGTGGCTTAATTCTTGTTCTAGGTAAGTGTACCATACCTTTTATTAGTGGAAATTGAAACTTAAATATTCCCTTCTTTCATATCAATCACGGCACCTATAGTGCGTAAAAACGGTCTACCAAGAATAATTGTACAAGAAAAATTGCAATCAGTATCAATTAAATCTATGGGCACATAATTCCTATTTTCAAGAATAAGAACATCATTAATTCTTCCCATAGGCTTTTTAATAGTAGAATCTGCCAAGTGCAAATTAAGAGAACATTCTTCAATATCGGTAAGACCAAGCATATCATATAAAGATTTCGGAATTATGGAAACACTAGCACCCAAATCACATAAAGCAAAACACTCATAATTTTTCATCTTGACTTTGATAGTAGGTTCCCATTCATCATGTAATTTTCTAGGAATTGAAACCTCTAATTCCAAGTTTTCTTTAAAGCCTTTCATCATGGCATCAACAATATGTTTAGTAAAAGCTTATTTTATTCATAAGCATGGGGTGAATTAATCATGGATTGCAACAAAGAAATACAATCAATCAAAGAGCAACTATCATAATTAAAGTCTTTGTAATCCAAAAGAATGGGCACATCACTAGTTAAAGTTTTGACCTCTCCAAACCCACTTTTATCAATTTTCTCAACAAGATTTTCACCCTCCGAAATATTGGGATGCCTTCTAATTAAAGTTGACTCTTCTTCAATCCATTTATCATCAATTTTAATCTTACTAAACAAGGAATAATAGAAGAAACACCAATCACTTTAAGATCTTCATCACTTTTATGAAAGCCATCACTAGAAAATGCTCTTTCTAAAAATTCTCTTTTAGCTCTAAGCATAGCGGTTCTTTTGTTACTTTCATCCATAGAAACATATAAAGATTTAATTGATTCATCAACCTTGGGCACAAAAATTTTCAACTTGAGATTTTCTACATCATGAGAAATTCTATCAATGCTTCTAGACATATCATCAATCTTATTCAACTTTTCTACCATCGTAACATTAAAAGCTTTTTGGGCATTGATAAATTCTTTAATATTATTCTCAAGATCAGAGGTGTTCCTATTATTATTGTAAGAATGATTACCATAACTATTAGTGGAATTACTAGGAAAAGGCCTAGGATTAAATTACCTCTATAAGCGTTGTTATTAAAATTGTTTCGAGAGACAAAATTCACATCTACGGGATCACTATTTTGCTCAATCAAAGTAGACAAAGGCACATCATTAAGATCAATAGGAGCACTTTTGTTAGCAACCAATTTCATAAGAGCATCAACTTTTTCACTCAAAGTAGAAATTTCTTCAACCGAATTAATTTTCTTACTAGTAGGTGTTGTTTCAGTATGCCATTGTGAATAATTTTCCTTAATGTTATCAAGCAATTTAGTAGCTTCACCCAAAGTAATTTCCATAAAAGTACCACCGGCGGCGAGATCTAAAAGATTTCTAGAGACAAAATTCAGTCCCGCATAAATTTTTATTATGATCATGCAAAGATTTAAACCATGAGTAGGACAATTTCTTAGCATCAATCTCATTCTTTCCCAAGATTGCGCAACATGTTCATGCTCAAGTTGCTTAAAATTCATAATATGGGTTCTAAGGGAAATAATTTTCGAGGGTAGAAAATACTTAGTAATAAAAGCATCTTTGCACTTGTCCCAATAATCATTACTATTGCGAGGCAAATAAGCCAAATTTTGCACGATCTCGCAAAGAAAACAAAAATAATTTCAACTTCACAATATCATTGTCCACATCTCTTTTCTTTTGCATATCGTATAATTCTACAAATGTTTTAAGAAGGGACATGGCATCCTCATAAGGAGTACCGGAAAATTGATCTTTCATAACGAGATTCAACAAAGCAGCATTAATATCAAAAGATTCTGCACTAGTGGTGGGAGGAGCAATCAGATTGCTAATAAAGTCATTATTATTGGTATTGGAAAAATCACACAACTTGGTGTTTTCTTGAGTCATCGTGACTATGCAAACAATATTGCACACTAAAACAGATATGACGATAAAACAGCGAACGAAAAAGGGGGCGAATAAAGCAGCAAATTTTGTGAAGTGGGGGAGATGAAAACGAGAGGCAAATGGCATATAATGTAAATTGCAAGGAGATGAAATTTGTGATTAGGAACCTGATAGATGTTGATGATGTCTACCCGGCGACGGCGCCAGAAATCCTTTCTTGATGGCTCGTGTCCGCGTCAGTTTTTCCCCGAAGAGGAAGAGATGATGTAGCACAGCTACGGTAGGTATTTCCCTCAGTGATGAAACCAAGGTTATCGAACCAGTAGGAGAACCAAGCAACACTATGTAAACGGTACCTGCACACAAAGATAAAATACTTGCAACCCGACGCGTAAGAGGGGTGGTCAATCCATCCTGGGTAAAAGATTGGTAAAGATATAATTTGGTAGATGCAACTAAAATAACGGCAAATAAAATTCAGCGAGGTATTTTTTGGTTTTTGATAATATAGATCTGAAAATAAAAGATGCAAATAAATAAAAAGGCAAATAGCAATATAGATTTGAAGATATATGATGAGAAAATAGACCCGGGGACCGTAGATTTCACTAGTGTCTTCTCTCAAGAAAATAGCATACAGCGGGTAGACAAATTACTGTTGGGAAATTGATAAAACTTCAAATAATTATGACAATATCTAGGCAATGGTCATTATATAGGCATCACGTCCAAGATAAGTAGACCGACTCTTGCCTGCATATACTACTATTACTCCACACATCGACCGCTATCCAGCATCCATCTAGTGTATTAAGTTCATGGAGAAACAGAGTAATGCAATAAGAACGATGACATGATGTAGACAAGATCTATCCATGTAGGAATAGACCCCATCTTGTTATCCTTAATGGCAATGATCAATACGTGTCTTACTGCCCCTTCTGTCACTGGGAATGAACACCGCATGACCGAACCCATCACAAAGCAACTCTTCCCATGGCAAGAAATATCAATCTAGTCAGCCTAACCAAACCAAAGATTCGAAGAAGAAATACGAGGCTATAAGTAATCATGCATATAAGAGATCAAAAGAACACTCAAATAACTTTCATGGATAAAAATATAGATCTTATCATAAACTCAAAGTTCATCAGATCCCAACAAACACACTGCAAAAAAGAGTTACATCAAATAGATCTCCAAGAGACTATTGTACTGAGAATCAAAAGAGAGAGAGGAAGCCATTTAGCTACTGCCTACGGTCCCGTAGGTCTACAATGAACTACTCACGCATCATCGGAGAGGCACCAATGAGGATGATGAACCCCTCCGTGATGGTGTCTAGATTGGATCTCATTAGTCTGGAACTTGCGGCGGCTGGAATTGTGTTTCGTCGACTCCCCTAGGGTTTCTGGAATATTGGGGTATTTATAGAGCAAAGAGGCGGTGCGGGAGGCCACCGAGGTGGGCACAACCCACCAGGGCACGCCTGGGCCCCCAGGCGCGCCCAGGTGGGTTGTGCCCTCCTCGGGGTACCCCTCTGGTACTTCTTTGTCCCATCCTATGTCTTCTGGCCTAGAAAATTCTCCAAAAATTTTTGCTGCGTTTGGACTCCATTTGGTATTGATTTTCAGCGAAGTAAAAAACAGCAACTAGCATTGGCACTATGTCACTAGGTTAGTCCCAAAAATGATATAAAGTTGCTATAAAATGATTGTAAAACATCCAAGAATGATAATATAACAACATGGAACAATCAAAAATTATAGATACATTGGAGATGTATCAAGCGCCACTGTTGATGAGGGTGTTGGTGACTGAAACGTTGCTGATAGTGGGTGTGCACAACATGGGGAGTGTGTCGGTGGTGGTCGAGCACCTGGAGTGATCCTTTAAATCGAAGGTGATGGCGTGCTATGACCACTTGAGGGGATGTGCAACCTCGACCTTCGGGAGGGCTACGTTCACCTCATGAGAGAACTGCTGGAAGATGCGGTTCGAGGCGGGCTCCTGAGCTCCACCAAGAATGCACGCGATCACCCGAGGCTCCCGATAGCCCCCAGCCCGCTCATCTTGATGATTGTCATTGTTCCTCCTTGGCGGTGGCAACGGAGGGAGGCCAGCATTGCCTTGAGGGCGGCCCTAGCAAGGCTGATCGCGCCAGCCACCCTCCCGAGGCTGGTCGCGCCAGGCTTGGGGAGGGTTGCGGTTGTCCCAGCGGCCTCCTCCACAGCCAAAGCCACAGTCATTGCGCTCGGGGCGGTGGCCCAGGCATTCCTCACAGAGCGCCCTCATCTCCTAGAAGTCGTCGGTGTTGTGAGTGTGCACATTGTGGAAGACGTAGAATAGGCGATGATACGTCTCCAACGTATCTCTAATTTTTTTATTGTTCCATGCTATTATATTACCCCTTTTGGATGTTTATTGGCTTCTACGTACCCGAAATCATCCAGGGAGCCAATGAAACACAATTTCCACCGCTGTAACCTTCTGTATCCACGAGATCCCATCTTGGAACCTTCGCCGGCGCTCTACCGGAGGGGGAATCGACCACGGAGGGCTTCTACATCAACATCCTTGCCCCTCCGATGAGTTGTGAGTAGTTTACCACAGACCTACGGGTCCATAGTTATTAGATAGATGGCTTCTTCTCTCTTTTTGGATCTCAATACAATGTTCTCCCCCTCTCTTCTGGAGATCTATTCGATGTAAACTCCTTTTGCGGTGTGTTTGTCAAGATCCGATGAATTGTGGGTTTATGATCAAGTTTATCTATGAGAAATATTTGAATCTCCTCTGAATTCTTTTATGTATGATTGAGTTATCTTTGGAAGTCTCTTTGAATTGTCAGTTTGGTTTGGCCTACTAGATTGATCTTTCTTGCCATGGGAGAAGTGCTTAGCTTTGGGTTCAATCTTGCGGTGTCCTTACCCAGTGACAGAAAGGGTTGCAAGGCACGTACTGTATTGTTGCCATCGAGGATAAAAAGATGGGGTTTATATCATATTGCATGAGTTTATCCCTCTACATCATGTCATCTTGCTTAAGGCGTTACTCTGTTCTTATGAACTTAATACTCTAGATGCAGGCAGGAGTCGGTCGATGTGTGGAGTAATAGTAGTAGATGCAGGCAGGAGTCGGTCTACTTGTTGCGGACGTGATGCTTATATACATGATCATGCCTAGATAATCTCATAATTATTCGTTTTTCTATCAATTGCTCGACAGTAGTTTGTTCACCCACCGTAATACTTATGCTATCTTGAGAGATGCCACTAGTGAAACCTATGGCCCCCGGGTCTATCTCTTATCATATTTGCTTCCAATCTACTTTTATTTGCATCTTTACTTTTTGCATCTATATTATAAAATACCAAAAACATATTTATCTTATCATACTATCTATATTAGATCTCACTTTCGCAAGTGGTCGTGAAGGGATTGACAACCCCTTTATTGCGTTGGTTGCGAGTTCTTTGTTTGTTTGTGTAGGTGCGTGGGACTTTTGAGGAGCCTCCTACTGGATTGATACCTTGGTTCTCAAAAACTGAGGGAAATACTTATGCTACTATTGCTGCATCACCCTTTCCTCTTCAAGGAAAACCAACGCAAGCTCAAGACGTAGCAAGAAGGATTTCTGGCGCCGTTGCCGGGGAGGTCTTCGCTCAAGTCAAGACATACCAAGTATCCATCACAAACTCATCTCCCTCACATTTACATTATTTGTCATTTGCCTCTCGTTTTCCTCTCCCCCACTTCACCCT
This sequence comes from Triticum aestivum, assembly GCF_018294505.1. NCBI lineage: Eukaryota > Viridiplantae > Streptophyta > Magnoliopsida > Poales > Poaceae > Triticum > Triticum aestivum. Next base: position 227,270,656 of record NC_057813.1, on the reverse strand, counting down.
TGCTGTTTTATTCGCCCTCTCTTTCCCAATCTCCTCCTCTCTCTTTTGCTTGCCTTTTTCTGTTTGCTTGTGTGCTTGTTTGTCCTTATGGCTTTGCCTAAGAGTACCGACCACCTTCTTACAAGGATGGAAGAGATTGAATCAAATATTAGAAGCTTTATGAATTTGCAATTTGAGCATAATAATTTCTTCAAAAAAGAGCTTAAGGAACAAAAAGGTTTTTTGGGGTTTATGAACAAAGAGCTTGATGATATGAATAAAGAATTTTATGGTGTGAACTCTCAAATTGCCCGGCTTGAAAATGCTATAGCCAAAATTTCTGATAAGCAAGCCACCTTAGTCAATAAGATGGCCGCCAAACTAGAAAAGTTAGATGAAAATAATGATGAAGATCTTAAAGTTATTGATGCATCTCTTATTAGATATTTGTTTTGCAATATGAATCTTGATAATTATGGGACTGATGATGAGTCAACTTTACCTAGAAGGCGTCCTAAGAATTCAGAATTTTTAGATCTTGATGCTAAATTTGGTAAAAGTGGGATTGGAGAGGTCACGACTTTAAATAGTATTGAACCCACTATCTCAGATTTCAAGGAATTTGATTATGATAATTGTTCTTTATAAGGTTGTATTTCTTTGTTGCAATCCATTGTTAATTCTCCTCATGCTTATAGTCAAAATAAAGCTTTTACCAAACATATCGTTGATGCCTTGATGCAATCTTATGATGAAAAACTTAATTTGGAAGTTTCTATACCTAGAAAACTTAATGATGAGTGGGAACCTACTATAAAGATTAGAATTAAAGATCATGAGTGTTTTGCTTTGTGTGATTTGGGTGCTAGTGTTTCCACGATTCCGAAAACTTTATGTGATATTCTAGGTTTCCATGATATTGATGGTTGCTCTTTAAATTTGCACCTTGCAGATTTCACCATTAAAAAGCCAATGGGAAGGATCAAGGATGTTCTCATTGTTGCAAATAGAAATTTGGTGCCCGTAGAATTTATCGTTCTTGATATAGATTGCAATCTTTCTTGCCCTATTATCCTTGGTAGACCTTTCCTTAGAACGATTGGTGCGATTATTGATATGAAGGAAGGGAATATTAGATTCCAATTTCCATTAAAGAAAGGCATGGAGCACTTTCCAAGAAAGAAAGTCAAATTACCTTATGAATCTATCATGTGAGCTACTTATGAATTTAGTGCCAAAGATGGCACTACTTAGATCTATCTTCGCTTTTATGCCTAGCTAGGGGCGTTAAACGATAGCGCTAGTTGGGAGGCAACCCAATTTTCTTTGTGTTTTTTGTTTTTGTTCCTGTTTAGTAATAAATTTTGCATCTACCTTCTGTTAAGATGTGTTTTTATCTTTTAATTAGTGTTTGTGCCAAGTAGAACCTATAGGATAACCTATGATGATAGTTGATTTGATTCTACTGAAAAACAGAAACTTTTCATGCATGAATTTAGTTTTGTTAAATCACAGAAACGTGATTTTACATTGATTCTTTCTGCTGCTCATCAATAGACAAATTTTCCAGGACTTCCTATTTTTGTAGGAGTTTTAGAGTTCCAGAAGTGTGCGTTAGTTACAGATTGCTATAGATTGTTCTGTTTTTGACAGATTCTGTTTTTCGTGTGTTGTTTGCTTATTTTGATGCATCTATGGCTAGTAAAATAGTTTATAAACCATAGAGAAGTTGGAATACAGTAGGTTTAACACCAAAATAAATAAAGAATGAGTTCATTACAGTACCTTATGTGGTGGTTTTGTTTTCTTTCACTAACGGAGCTTATAAGATTTCCTATTGAGTTTTGTGTTGTGAAGTTTTCAAGTTTTGGGTAAAGCTTTGATGGACTATGGAATAAGGAGTGGCAAAAGCCTAAGATTGGGAATGCCCATGGCACCCCAATATATTCAAGAATAGCCAAAAGCCTAAGCTTGGGGATGCCCCGGGAAGGCATCCCCTCTTTCGTCTTCGTTCATTGGTAACTTTACTTGGAGCTATATTTTTATTCGCCACATGATATGTGTTTTGCTTGGAGCGTCTTGTATTATATTAGTCTTTGCTTTTTAGTTTACCACAATCATCCTTGCTTTACACACCTTTTGAGAGAAGCCTACTTGATTAGAATTTGCTAGAATACTCTATGTGCTTCACTTATATCTTTTGAGCTTGATAGTTTTTGCTCTAGTGCTTCACTTATATCTTTTAGAGCACGATGGTGAATAAATTTTGAAGAAATTGCTAGTCTCTCATGCTTCACTTATATCTTTTTGAGAGTCTTTTATAACAGCATGGTATTTGCTATGGTTATTAAATTGGTCCTAGAATGGTAGGCATCCAAGTTGGGTATAATAAAAACTATCATAGGAAGTGAATTGGATGTTATGATCAATTTGATACTTGATAATTGTTTTGAGATAGGGAGGTAGTGATATTAAAGTCATTCTAGTTGGGTGATTATGAATTTAAAGAATGCTTGTGTTGAAGTTAACAAGTCCCGTAGCATGCATGTATGGTTAAAGTTGTGTAACAAATTTGAAACATGAAGTGTACCTAGCTTGTGCATCCTTATGAGTGGCGGTCGGGGACGAGCGATGGTCTTTTCCTACCAATCTATCCCCCTAGGAGCATGCGTGTAGTACTTGATTTTTGATGACTTCTAAATTTTTGCAATAAGTATATGAGTTCTTTTGACTAATGTTGAGTCCATGGATTATACGCACTTTTACCTTTCCGCCATTGCTAGCCTCTTCGGTACCGTGCATTGCCCTTTCTCACCTTGAGAGTTGGTGCAAACTTCGCCGGTGCATCCAAACCCCGTGATACGATACGCTCTATCACACATAAACCTCCTTATATCTTCCTCAAAACAGCCACCATACCTACCTATTATGGCATTTCCATAGCCATTCCGAGATATATTGCCATGCAACTTTCCACCATTCCGTTCATCATCATCATGACATACTTTACTTTTGTCATATCGCCATTGCATGATCATGTAGTTGACATCATATTTGTGGCAAAGCCACCATGCATAATTTTTCATACATGTCACTCTTGATTCATTGCACCATCCCGGTACACCGTTAGAGGCATTCATATGGAGTCATATCTTGTTCTAGTTTCGAGTTGTAATTCATATGTTGTAATCAATGAAAGTGTGATGATCATCATTATTAGAGCATTGCCCAAAAAAAGAAAAAAAAGAAAGGCCAAAAAAGGCCAAAGAAAAAAAGGAAAAAAAGAAAAAAAGAAAAAAAAGAAAAAAAAAGAGAAAATAAATAAAAGGGGCAATGTTACTATCTCTTTTTCCACACTTGTGCTTCAAAGTAGCACCTTGTTCTTTATGTAGTGAATCTCATATATTGTGCTACAAGGTAGCACCATGTTTTTCATATAGTGAGTCTCATAAGTTGTCTTTTTCATACTAGTGGGAATTTTTCATTATAGAGCTTGGCTTGTATATTCCTACAATGGGCTTCCTCAAATGCCCTAGGTCTTCGGAGCAAGCAAGTTGGATGCACACCCACTAGTTTTCTTTTGTTGAGCATTCATTTATAGCTCTAGTGCATCTGTTGCATGGCAATCCCTACTCCTCATGTTGACATAAATTAATGGGCATCTCCATAGCCCATTGATTATCCTCGTCAATGTGAGACTTTCTCCTTTTTTGTCTTCTCCACACAATCCCCATCATCATATTCTATTCCACCCATAGTGCTATATACATGGCTCACGCTCATGTATTGCGTGAAGGTTGAAAAAGTTTGAGATTATTTAAGTATGAAACAATTGCTTGGCTTGTCATCGGGGGTATAGAAGTTGGGAACATCTTTGTGTGATGAAAATGAAGCATAGCCTAACTATATGATTTTGTAGGGATGAACTTTCTTCTGCCATGTTACTTTGAGAAGACATGATTACTTTGATTAGTATGCTTGAAGTGTTACTATTTCTTTTATCAATATGAACTTTTATTTTGAATCATTTTGGATCTGAACATTCATGCCACAATAAAGAAAATTACATTGAGAATTATGCTAGGTAGCATTCCACATCAAAAATTCTGTTTTTATCATTTACCTACTCGAGGACGAGCAGGAATTAAGCTTGGGGATGCTTGATACGTCTCCAACGTATCTCTAATTTTTTATTGTTCCATGCTATTATATTAACCCTTTTGGATGTTTATGGGTTTTATTTTACACATTTATATCATTTTTGGAACTAACCAACTAACCGGAGGCCCAGCCCGTATTGTTGTTTTTTTGCCTATTTCAGTATTTCAAAGAAAATGAATATCAAACGGAGTCCAAACGGAATGAAACCTTCGGGAGCGTGATTTTTGGAACGGACGTGATCCGGAGGACTTGGAGTGCAAGTCAAGAAGCAGCTGAGGCGGCCACGAGAGGGTAGGGTGCCCCCCCTACAGGGCGTGCCCCCCTGTCTCGTGGGCCCCTCGGGCGGCCACCGACGTACTTCTTCCTCCTATATAAGCCTACGTACCCCGAAAACATCCAGGGAGCCAACGAAACACAATCTCCACCGCCGTAACCTTATGTATCCGCGAGATCCCATCTTGGAGCCTTCGTCGGCACTCTGCCGGAGCAGGAATCGACCATGGAGGGCTTCTACATCAACATCCTTGCCCCTCCGATGAGTTGTGAGTAGTTTACCACAGACCTACTGGTCCATAGTTATTAGCTAGATGGCTTCTTCTCTCTTTTTGGATCTCAATACAATGTTCTCCCCCTCTCTTGTGGAGATCTATTCGATGTAAACTCTTTTTGAGGTGTGTTTGTCAAGATCCGATGAATTGTAGGTTTATGATCAAGTTTATCTATGAGAAATATTTGAATCCCCTCTGAATTCTTTTATGTGTGATTAAGTTATCTTTGCAAGTCTCTTTGAATTATCAGTTTGGTTTGGCCTACTAGATTGATCTTTCTTGCAATGGGAGAAGTGTTTAGCTTTGGGTTCAATCTTGCGGTGTCCTTTCCCAGTGACAGCAGGAGCAGCAAGGCACATATTGTGTTGTCGCCATCGAGGATAAAAATAAGGGGTTTATATCATATTGCATGAGTTTATCCCTCTACATCATGTCATCTTTCTTAATGCATTACTCTGTTCTTATGAACTTAATACTCTAGATGCATGCTGGATAGCGGTCGATGTGTGGAGTAATAGTAGTAGATGCAGGCAGGAGTCGGTCTACTTGTTCCGGACGTGATGCCTATATACATGATCATGCCTAGATAATCTCATAATTATTCGCTTTTCTATCAATTGCTCGACAGTAATTTGTTCACCCACCGTAATACTTATGCTATCTTGAGATAAGCCACTAGTGAAACCTATGGCCCCCGGGTCTATCTCTTATCATATTTGCTTCCAATCTACTTTTATTTGCATTTTTACTTTTTGCATCTATATTATAAAATACCAAAAATATATTTATCTTATCATACTATCTCTATTAGATCTCACTTTTGCAAGTGGCCGTGAAGGGATTGACAACCCCTTTATTGCGTTGGTTGGGAGTTCTTTGTTTGTTTGTGTAGGTGTGTGGGACTTTTGAGGAGCCTCCTACTGGATTGATACCTTGGTTCTCAAAAACTGAGGGAAATACTTACGCTACTATTGTTGCATCACCCTTTCCTCTTCAAGGAAAACCAACACAAGGTCAAGACGTAGCAGGCGACCATCCTTGGTGGGCTCATCGCGGTCACGGTCGCGCTTTAGCTCAGGCTCGGCCGCCAGCATGGCGGGGCCCTTACGCTTAACTTCCTTAGTCTTGGCATTCTTGTCTTCAGGGTCGTCGTCCGGGTGCTTTAGGAGGGAGAAGCGACCTTCCTCTGCCTTGGCGCACTTGTCTGCCAAGTTGAACATCTCCAGCTCCATGCACAGGTCATCGTGGATGGCGAGATCCTCACTCATCTTGACGTCCCTGACATGCTCGATGAACACTAAGATGATGGCCTCATCCAAAGCCTTTAGAATCTTGAGGCGGACCCTGGCTGAAGCGCTGAATCTACTTGCGGAGAGTCTCACCGGGACGCTGCTTCATGCGCCACAGGTCGTTAACGGTGAGGGCACGGTCACGGGTACCTTGGAAGTTGGGAATGAACTGCTTGCGAAGCTCATCCCACAAAGAGATCAACCCCTCCGAGAGGTGCATGAGCCAGGAGCGCGCGCCATCCTTGAGAGCCATGCGGACCAATTCACCATGACCTTGTTGTCGCGGTTCTCCACCTCGATGCTCAACACGTAGAGCTAAAGGAACTCAGCCGGCTCGGGGACGCTGTCGTAGCATGGGGGCAGCTCTGGCTTGAACTTGACTGGCCAGACCACCTGACTCAACTCGCGGGTGAAGGCACGGCAGCCCGCGGCACTCACGGGTACGACACACGCAAGAGGAGTGCGGACTTGGTGCCCACGCGCCGCAGCCTCCTGAACGGCTCGGTCTTGGTGCTAGAGTGGCAGCGCGGGGAGCGCATGCACGTCGTGTTGTGGCCGCTTCACAACCTGGCAGTGATGCGGTTTTAAACTGTGTTGGTATTTCCCCAAAGAGGAAGGGATGATGCAGTACAACTATGGTCGGTATTTCCCTCAGTTATGAAACCAAGGTATCAATCGCGTAGGAGAACCAAGCAACACTATGCAAACGGTACCTGCACACAAAGAACAAATACTTGCAACCCGGCGCGTAAGAGGGGTTATCAATCCCTCCACGGTAAAAAGATAGATTGATTTGTGGTAGAACGGATAAATAGATCTGAATAAAATGGCGGAATAAAATAATTAAAGAAAAAGTGCAGCAGGGTATTTTTTAGGTTTTTGGAATAATAGATCTAAAAATGCGGCAAAAGATAGATCAAAAAGCAAATATGATAAAAGATAGACCCGGGTCCGTAGATTTCACTAGTGGCTTCTCTCGAAAAAATAGCACATGGTGGGTAAACATATTACTATTGGGAAATTGATAGAAGAACAAATAATCATGACGATATCCAAGGCAATGTACATGTATATAGGCATCACGACCAAGATTAGTACACCAAAATGATTCTGCATCTACTACTATTACTCCACACATCGACCCCTATCCAGCATGCATCTAGTGGATTAAGTTCATGGAGAAATAGAGTAATGCAACAAGAACGATGACATGATGTATACAACACTACTACAGGATCTTGCTAACGCGACACTATGATCAGAGACCTTTTGACGAAACTGTGTGCGATGCATTAATCATAAACGATGGTGTAAAAAAACTGTCAAAAAAGGAGCAAAACGTTTGCGATGGTGGAGCCATCAAACACGGTTCAGATTTTAGTTGCGTGTGCGATGCAGGGCACACAGTTAATCTATTTGAAGTGTTTGCGATGAGGCAGAACAACAGAAACGGGCAGCCATATCAATGTGTGTGCAATATATGGCATATAGTTTGCTCCGATGAACCGTTTGCGATGATCGAGGTGAACACAAACGATTCGGCATAACAAGATGTGTGTGATACCCGGCAAACAGGTCGGTAATCAGAATTATGTGCGATCATTATAGATAGCCCATACGGTGTTTTTTGTGAATTGTGTGCTTGTCAGGGCACATCGTTCAACAAACCAACCTGTGGGCGATAATGTAGAAGATCTCTATTGAATATGCACTACTGCAGGATGCTGCTAACGCGACACTACGATCAGAGACCCTTTGACGAAACTGTGTGTGATGCATTAATTGCAAACGGTGATGTAAAAAAACCGTCAAAAAGGACGCAAAATGTTTGCGATGAGTGATACATCAAACACGGTTCAGAATTTAGTTGTGTGTGCGATGAGGGGCATACAGTTGGTCCGTACGAACTATTTTTGATGAGACAGAACAACAGAAACGGGCAGCCAGATCAAGGTGTGTGCGATATACGACATACAGTTCGCTCCGATGAACCGTTTGCGATGATTGAGGTGAACACAACCGATTAAGCGTAACAAGATGTGTGTGATACCTGGCAAACAGGTCGGTAATCAGAATTGTGTGCGATCATTATAGACAGCCCATACGTTTTTTTTGTGAATTGTGTGCTTGTCAGGGCACATAGTTCAACAAATCAACCTGTGGGCGATAATGTAGAAGATCTCTGTCGAATACATATTACTAACCGTCTGCAATGAGATTGATAGGATAAACAGAGATATATACAATATGCTTAATTTAGTCCTTCTTCTTGTTGTTGTTGTTGTTGGATGGCCCCGCGACATCGTCTTGGCGAGGACGCTGCTTGTCGCTCATCGTTGGCTTTTCATCGCCGCCACCGTCGTCATCGGTGTTGCTGTCGTCGTCCTCCTCCTCCTCATTCGACCATTCCTCCTCATCATCATTGTCGTCCTCTTGTTCGTCCTCTGATGGCTCCTCATCTATCTGGTTGTCGTCTGATGACTCCGAAGGTGGCGTCCCTTCCATGAACCGGATATAATCGAGGTCTGGGCTCGACGCCCGACTCATGGAAGACGAGAGGGATGATTCTGATGTTGACCTATCATTGGGCGCCAGACTGTTTGCCGAACTGTCATCCTCGATGTCGCTCGACATGGCTTCAGAGTGTGTGCTAGTGTGTAGCGCGGCCTGTCGGGGACGATGAAGATGGTGGACACTTAAGCGGGGTATGCAGAGAAGAGGAACTACCAATTCAAGCGGGGTTTTCGGAATCAACCGCAATTATTTGTACCCAGCCTCTCCAAATTCTCGGGGTTGCGCAGGACTCCTATTGGCTATTTGGCTGGTTTCCTTTTTCAGGACAAAAACAAGGAACGAGTTTTGGGATTATGCACCGGTAACGGTACGATGGAGTAGGACAGTTGGCAAGCAATACATTGAGCTCTTATTATTGATAAAGCTAGTAATAATCAAACTAGAAAGGAAAAGAAAAAGACAAAGAAAAATATCTGCACGAATCTTTGCGTAACATCAATGGCATAGGACCTAGATGTGCATTACTTAGAGCACATCTAGATGTGCTTTAGCAATAGTGTCAAACAAAACCCCTAATCATCATTACAAATAGCGCATAGAACCATCATTACAAACAGTGCATAGAACATGGCTAATGCGAAAACCACGACTACACATGCTAGTTCCTTCTTATCTCTTGCTTTCATCTGTTGCATGTGATTGATTCTTTCTTGCTTCATCATACTGATTGTACATTCCAGATTAGCCAGTTTCTTCTTCAGCTTAACGTTATCTTCTGCGAGCTTGGTGATAACACTCCGAGCCCTGCCATGCCATTCCTCATTGAGCCAGTTAACACAGGCACAAGCCTCATATCCCTGCCAATGTTAAATAGTATATAGGATGAGCGGTGGCATTAACTCAAGTAAAATGATGAACTTAGCACTAACATGTAAGGGGCAACTGAGAAACCGCCTACCAATGTCGAATCCCTCCGTGCATACGCGTCGAGCGGGAGTGTGCCCGTGCACACAACTCAGCTTTTGGTACTTCTCGGTGGCGCAAAGCTCGGAGTCAAACTTGTGTTGCGGGAGTCTGGAGTCATGCTCTGGATCCGGCGGCAGATCGCTTTCCTTTGGGGGGTTCAATTTAGGACGGATTCAACAAGGAGCTAATTTGTACATGCTAAAAAAGATCAGGATAGATTGGAACCTGATAGGACGATTCAGATCTGTAGTACACCTGCCTTCTGATGACCTTAGGCAAGTGCTCGGCGGCGACCACTGTCGTGGCGGCGATACGAGCAGGAGCAGCCGCACCAAAACCATCAGCACCACTCGCTCACATTCCCCCAATGTCACCTCCACGCGAGGGAATTTGGAGGTTGTGTAGGGATTTGAGGGAAATGTGGAAACCGTGGGGATAAGGTAACAGCGAGGAACTACTTATGGCACTATTTGTTGGAGTATACGGCACACTGTTTATACATGTCGTTTATGTTAGGTATTACAATGTCACACACGATTTGCGCACCAAACCATGTGAGAAGACAACGTAGGTGAGACACGGTTGTCATTACATAACCATATGTGATGTACTACCCTATACATATAATTGAGTTACAGTGATACCGTGTAAATAGCCACTCTGCGGATATCCATAAAAAACCGGTATGCATATAGAGATGGCAGCGGTTGCCTAAGCAAGGGCTACCGAAGAAGAGGTCAATCCTTGGTCGGTGGGCGGTGGCGGCGTCATAGGAGGTCAATCCTCGATCTGTGGCGGGAGATAGGAGGAGCTCAACCGTCGAGGTTGGCGGTGGCGTGATTCGAGCACATCCATCGCGGTCGATGGTGGGTAGTGGAGGTCGAACTTCAGGCGGCAGCCGTACTAAGCTTTGCTCCTCGACCATGCTGTCTTGGTGTGTCACCGCCTCACGCTTCTCTATCTGTTGGGTGGAGGACGACGTGCGGCTACTTAATTAAGGTATTATTTTCGTGAGTGGCTTAATTAAGGTATCCAATTCCTAAGGGTAGTGTTGTGAAGGAAATATGCCCTAGAGGCAATAATAAAGTTATTATTAATTTCCTTATATCATGATAAATGTTTATTATTCATGCTAGAATTGTATTAACCGGAAACATAATACATGTGTGAATACATAGACAAACATAGTGTCACTAGTGTGCCTCTACTTGACTAGCTCGTTGATCAAAGATGGTTGTGTTTCCTAACCATACACATGAGTTGTCATTTGATTAACGGGATCACATCATTAGGAGAATGATGTGATTGACTTGACCCATTCCGTTAGCTTAGCACTTGATCGTTTAGTATGTTGCTATTGCTTTCTTCATAACTTATACATGTTCCTACAACTGTGAGATTATGCAACTCCCGTTTACCTGAGGAACACTTTGTGTGCTACCAAACGTCACAATGTAACTGGGTGATTATAAAGGAGCTCTACAGGTGTCTCCAAAGGTACATGTTGAGTTGGCATATTTCGAGATTAGGTTTTGTCACTCCGATTGTCGGAGAGGTATCTCTAGACCCTCTCGGTAATGCACATCACTATAAGCCTTGCAAGAAATGTAGCTAATGAGTTAGTTATGAAATGATGCATTACGTAACGAGTAAAGAGACTTGCCGGTAACGAGATTGAACTAGGTATTGAGATACCGACGATCGAATCTCGGGTAAGTAACATACCGATGACAAAGGGAACAACGTATGTTGTTATGCGGTTTGACCGATAAAGATCTTCGTAGAATATGTAGGAGCCAATATGAGCATCCAGGTTCCACTATTGGTTATTGACCGGAGACGTGTCTCGGTCATGTCTACATAGTTCTCGAACCCGTAGGGTCCGCACACTTAAAGTTAGATGACGGTTATATTATGAGTTTATGTGTTATGATGTACCGAAGACAGTTTGGAGTCCCGCATGTGATCACAGACATGACGAGGAGTCTCAAAATGTTAAAGACATGAAGATTGATATATTGGACGACTATATTCGGACACCGGAATAGTTCCGAGGGTTATCAGATGTATACCGGAGTACCGGGGGGTTAATGGGCCTCATGGGCCCAAAGTGGAGCAGAGGAGGGGCGGCCAGGGCAGGCCGCACGCCCCCTCCCCCTCCAGTCCGAATAGGACAAGGAGGGGGGGCGGCGCCCCCCCTTTCCTTCCTCCCCTCTCACCCTTCCTTCCCCTCTCCTACTTGGACAAGGAAAGGAGGGAGTCCTACTCCCGGTGGGAGTAGGACTCCTCCTGGCGCGCCCCCTCCTGGCCAGCCACCCCCTCCCTCTTGCTCCTTTATATACGGGGGCGGGGGCACCTCTAGACACAACAATTGATCCTTGAGATCCATTAGCCGTGTGCGGTGCCCCCCTCGACCATATTCCACCTCGATAATATCGTAGCGGTGTTTAGGCGAAGCCCTGCATCGGTAGAGCATCATCATCATCACCATGCCGTCATGTTGACAGAACTCTCCCTCGAAGCTCGGCTGGATCGGAGTTCGAGGGACATCATCGAGTTGAACGTGTGCTGAACTCGAAGGTGTCGTACGTTTGGTACATGGATCGGTTGGATCGTGAAGACGTACGACTACATCCACTGTGTTGTGCTAATGCTTCCGCTTTCGGTCTACGAGGGTACGTGGACACACTCTCCCCTCTCGTTTCTATGCATCACCATGATCTTGTGTGTGCGTAGGATTTTTTTTTGAAATTACTACATTCCCCAACAGTGGTATCAGAGCCAGGTTTTATGCGTAGATGTCATATGCACGAGTAGAACACAAGTGAGTTGTGGGCGATACAAGTCATACTGCTTACCAGCATGTCATACTTTGGTTCAGCGGTATTGTTGGATGAAGCGGCCTGGACCGACATTACGCATACGCTTACGCGAGACTGGTTCTACCGACGTGCTTTGCACATAGGTGGCTGGCGGGTGCCAGTTTCTCCAACTTTAGTTGAACCGAGTGTGGCTATGTCCGGTCCTTGAGAAGGTTAAAACAGCACTAACTTGACGAACTATCGTTGTGGTTTTGATGCATAGGTAAGAACGGTTCTTGCTTAGCCTGTAGCAGCCACGTAAAATTTGCAACAACAAAGTAGAGGACGTCTAACTTGTTTTTGCAGGGCATGTTGTGATGTGATATGGTCAAGACGTGATGCTATATTTTATTGTATGAGATGATCATGTTTTGTAACCGAGTTATCGGCAAGTGGCAGGAGCCATATGGTTGTCGCTTTATTGTATGCAATGCAAATGCCCTGTAATTGCTTTACTTTATCACTAAGCGGTAGCGATAGTCGTAGAAGCAATAGGTGGCGAAACGACAACGATGCTACGATGAAGATCAAGGTGTCGCGCCGGTGATGATGGTGATCATGACGGTGCTTTGGAGATGGAGATCACAAGCACAAGATGAAGATGGCCATATCATATCACTTATATTGATTGCATGTGATGTTTATCTTTTATGCGTCTTATTTTGCTTTGATTGACGGTAGCATTATAAGATGATCTCTCACTAAATTTCAAGGTATAAGTGTTCTCCCTGAGTATGCACCGTTGCGAAAGTTCTTCGTGCTGAGACACCACGTGATGATCGGGTGTGATAGGCTCTACGTTCAAATACAACGGGTGCAAAATAGTTGCATACGCAGAATACTCAGGTTAAACTTGATGAGCCTAGCATATACAGATGTGGCCTCAGAACACTGAGACCGAAAGGTCGAGCGTGAATCATATAGTAGATATGATCAACATAGTGATGTTCACCATTGAAAACTACTCCATCTCACGTGATGATCGGACATGGTTTAGTTGATTTGGATCACGTGATCGCTTAGATGATTAGAGGGATGTCTATCTAAGTGGGAGTTCTTAAGTAATATGATTAACTGAACTTAAATTTATCATGAACTTAGTACCTGATAGTATTTTGCTTGTCTATGTTTGTTGTAGATAGATGGCTCGTGCTGTTGTTCCGTTGAATTTTAATACGTTCCTTGAGAAAGCTAAGTTGAAAGATGATGGTAGCAATTACACGGACTGGGTCCGTAACTTCAGGATTATCCTCATTGCTGCACAGAAGAATTGCGTCCTGGAAGTACCGTTGGGTGCCAGGCCTGCTGCAGATGCAACTGACAACGTTAAGAACGTCTGGCAGAGCAAAGCTGATGACTACTCTATAGTTCAGTGTGCCATGCTTTACAGCTTAGAACCGGGACTTCAACGATGTTTTGAACGTCATGGAGCATATGAGATGTTCCAAGAGTTGAAGTTAATATTTCAAGCAAATACCCGGATTGAGAGATATGAAGTCTCTAATAAGTTATATAGCTGCAAGATGGAAGAGAATAGTTCTGTCAGTGAACATATACTCAAAATGTCTGGGTATAATAATCACTTGATTCAACTGGGAGTTAATCTTCCTGATGATAGTGTCATTGACAGAATTCTTCAATCACTGCCACCAAGCTACAAGAGCTTCATGATTAACTATAATATGCAAGGGATGAACAAGACTATTCCCGAGCTCTTCGCAATGCTAAAAGTTGCAGAGGTAGAAATCAAGAAGGAGCATCAAGTGTTGATGGTCAATAAGACCACCAGTTTCAAGAAAAAAGGTAAAGGGAAGAAGAAGGGGAAGTTCAAAAAGAACAGCAAACAAGCTGCTGCTCAAGAGAAGAAACCTAAGTCTGGACCTAAGCCTGAGACTGAGTGCTTCTACTGTAAGCAGACTGGTCACTGGAAGCGGAACTGCCCCAAGTATTTTGCGGATAAGAAGGATGGCAAGGTGAACAAATGTATATGTGATATACATGTTATTGATGTGTACCTTACTAATGCTCGCTGTAGTATCTGGGTATTTGATACTGGTTCTGTTGCTAATATTTGCAACTTGAAATAGGGACTACGGATTAAGCGAAGATTGGCTAAGGACAAGGTGACGATGCGCGTGGGAAATGGTTCCAAAGTCGATGTGATCGCGGTCGGCACGCTACCTCTACATCTACCTTCGGGATTAGTTTTAGACCTAAATAATTCTTATTTGGTGCCAGCGTTGAGCATGAACATTATATCTGGATCTTGTTTGATGCGAGACGGTTATTCATTTAAATCAGAGAATAATGGTTGTTCTATTTATATGAGTAATATCTTTTATGGCCATGCACCCTTGAAGAGTGGTCTACTTTTATTGAATCTCGATAGTAGTGATACACATAATCATAATGTTGAAGCCAAAAGATGCAGTGTTGATAATGATAGTGCAACTTATTTGTGGCATTGCCGTTTGGGTCATATTGGTGTAAAGCGCATGAAGAAACTCCATACTGATGGACTTCTGGAATCACTTGTTTATGAATCACTTGGTACTTGCGAACCATGCCTCATGGGCAAGATGACTAAAACGCCGTTCTCCGGAACTATGGAGCGAGCAACAGATTTGTTGGAAATCATACATACAGATGTATGTGGTCCAATGAACAATGAGGCTCGCGGCGGGTATCGTTATTTTCTCACCTTCACAGATGATTTAAGTAGATATGGGTATATCTACTTAATGAAACACAAGTCTGAAACATTTGAAAAGTTCAAAGAATTTCAGAGTGAAGTGGAAAATCATCGTAACAAGAAAATAAAATTCCTATGATCTGATCGTGGAGGAGAATATTTGAGTTACGAGTTTGGTTTACATTTGAAACAATGCGGAATAGTTTCACAACTCACTCCACCTGGAACACCACAATGTAATGGTGTGTCTGAACGTCGTAATCATACTTTACTAGATATGGTGCAATCTATGATGTCTCTTACTGATTTACCGCTATCGTTTTGGGGTTATGCTTTAGAGACAACTGCATTCACGTTAAATAGGGCACCATCAAAATTCGTTGAGACGACGCCTTATGAACTGTGGTTTGGCAAGAAACCAAAGTTGTCGTTTCTTAAAGTTTGGGGTTGCGATGCTTATATGAAGAAACTTCAACCAGATAAGCTCGAACCCAAATCGGAGAAATGTGTCTTCATAGGATACCCAAAAGAGACTATTGGGTACACCTTCTATCACAGATCTGAAGGCAAGACTTTTGTTGCTAAATTTGGATCCTATCTAGAGAAGGAGTTTCTCTCGAAAGAAGTGGGTGGGAGAAAAGTAGAACTTGATGAGGTAACTGTACCTGCTCCCTTATTGGAAAGTAGTTCATCACAGAAACTGGTTCCTGTGACGACTACACCAATTAGTGAGGAGGCTAATGATATTGATCATGAGACTTCAGATCAAGTTACTGTCGAACCTCGTAGGACAACCAGAGTAAGATCCACACCAGAGTGGTACGGTAATCCTATTCTGGAGGTCATGTTACTTGACCATGGCGAACCTACGAACTATGAGGAAGCGATGATGAGCCCAGATTCTGCAAAATGGCTTGAGGCCATGAAATCTGAAATGGGATCCATGTATGAGAACAAAGTATGGACTTTGGTTGACTTGCCCGATGACCGACAAGCCATTGAGAATAAATGGATCTTCAAGAAGAAGACTAATGCTGATGGTAATGTTACTGTCTACAGAGCTCGACTTGTTGCGAAAGGTTTTTGACAAGTTCAAGGAGTTGACTACAATGAGACCTTCTCACCCGTAGCGATGCTTAAGTCTGTCCGAATCATGTTAGCAATTGCTGCATTTTATGATTATGAAATATGGCAAATGGATGTCAAAACTGCATTCCTGAATGGATTTCTAGAAGAAGAGTTGTATATGATGCAGCCGAAGGTTTTGTCGATCCAAAAGGTGCTAACAAAGTGTGCAAGCTCCAGCGATCCATTTATGGACTAGTTCAAGCCTCTCGGAGTTGGAATAAACGTTTTGATAGAGTGATCAAAGCATATGGTTTTATACAGACTTTTGGAGAAGCCTGTATTTACAAGTGAGTGGGAGCTCTGTAGCATTTCTGATATTATATGTAGACGACATATTGTTAATTGGAAATGATATAGAATTTCTAGATAGCATAAAAGGATAATTGAATAAAAGTTTTTCAATGAAAGACCTCGGTGAAGCTGCTTATATATTAGGCATCAAGATCTATATAGATAGATCAAGACGCTTAATTGGACTTTCACAAAGCACATACCTTGATAAAGTTTTGAAAAAGTTCAAAATGGATCAAGCAAAGAAAGGGTTCTTGCCTGTATTACAAGGTGTGAAGTTGAGTTAGACTCAATGCCCGACCATAGCAGAAGATAGAGAGAAAATGAAAGATGTTCCCTGTGCTTCAGCCATAGGCTCTATCATGTATGCAATGCTATGTACCAGACCTGATGTATGCTTATCAATAAGTTTAGCAGGGAGGTACCAAAGTAATCTAGGAGTGGATCACTAGACATCGGTCAAGAATATCCTGAAATACCTGAAAAGGACTAAGGATATGTTTCTCGTTTATGGAGGTGACAAAGAGCTAGTCGTAAATGGTTACGTCGATGCAAGCTTTGACACTGATCCGGATGATTCTAAATCACAAACCAGATACGTGTTTATATTGAACGGTGGAGCTGTCAGTTGGTGCAGTCCTAAACAAAGCGTCGTGGCGGGATCTACATGCGAAGCGGAGTACATAGCTGCTTCGGAAGCAGCAAATGAAGGAGTCTGGATGAAGGAGTTCATATCCGATCTAGGTGTCATACCTAGTGCATTGGGACCAATGAAAATCTTCTGTGACAATACTGGTGCAATTGCCTTGGCAAAGGAATCCAGATTTCACAAGAGGACCAAGCACATCAAGAGACGCTTCAATTCCATCCGGGACCAAGTCCAGGTGGGAGACATAGAGATTTGCAAGATACATACAGATTTGAATGTTGCAGACCCATTGACTAAGCCTCTTCCACGAGCAAAACATGATCAACACCAAGGCTCCATGGGTGTTAGAATCATTACTATGTAATCTAGATTATTGACTCTAGTGCAAGTGGGTGACTGAAGGAAATATGCCCTAGAGGCAATAATAAAGTTATTATTTATTTCCTTATATCATGATAAATTTTTATTATTCATGCTAGAATTGTATTAACCGGAAACATAATACATGTGTGAATACATAGAGAAACATAGTGTCACTAGTGTGCCTCTACTTGACTAGCTCGTTGATCAAAGATGGTTGTGTTTCCTAACCATACACATGAGTTGTCATTTGATTAACGGGATCACATCATTAGGAGAATGATGTGATTGACTTGACCCATTCTATTAGCTTAGCACTTGATCATTTAGTATGTTGCTATTGCTTTCTTCATGACTTATACATGTTCCTACAACTATGAGATTATGCAACTCCCGTTTACCGGAGGAACACTTTGTGTGCTACCAAACGTCACAACGTAACTGGGTGATTATAAAGGAGCTCTATAGGTGTCTCCAAAGGTACATGTTGAGTTGGCATATTTCGAGAATAGGTTTTGTCACTCCGATTGTCGGAGAAGTATCTCTGGGCCCTCTCAGTAATGCACATCACTATAAGCCTTGCAAGAAATGTAGCTAATGAGTTAGTTATGGAATGATGCATTACGTAACGAGTAAAGAGACTTGCCGGTAACGAGATTGAACTAGGAATTGATATACCGACGATCGAATCTCGGGCAAGTAACATACCGATGACAAAGGGAACAACGTATGTTATTATGCAGTTTGACCGATAAAGATCTTCGTAGAATATGTAGGAGCCAATATGAGCATCCAGGTTCCGCTATTGGTTATTGATCGGAGATGTGTCTCGGTCATGTCTACATAGTTCTCGAACCCGTAGGGTCCGCACGCTTAAAGTTACATGACGGTTATATTATGAGTTTATGTGTTATGATGTACCGAAGATAGTTCGGAGTCCCGGATGTGATCACGGACATTACGAGGAGTCTCCAAATGGCCGAGACATGAAGATTGATATATTGGACGACTATATTCGGACACCGGATTAGTTCCGGGGGTTATCGGATGTATACCGGAGTACCGGGGGGTTACCGGAACCCCCCGGGGGGGTTAATGGGCCTCATGGGCCCAAAGTGGAGCAGAGGAGGGGCATCGAGGGCAGGCCGCGCACCCCCTCCCCCTCTAGTCCGAATAGAGGGGGGCGCCCCCCTTTCCTTCCTCCCCTCTCTCCCTTCCTTCCCCTTCTCCTACTCGGACAAGGAAAGGAGGGAGTGAGGGAGTTCCGAACTAGGGGGTGTCCGGATAGCCGAACTATCATCATCGGCCGGACTCCCAAACTATGGAGATACAAGATTGAAGACTTCGTCCCGTGTCCGGATGGGACTTTCCTTGGCATGGAAGGCAAGCTTGGCGATACGGATATGTAGATTTCCTACCATTGTAACCGACTCTGTGTAACCCTAGCCCTCTCCGGTGTCTATATAAACCGGATGGCTTTAGTCCTTAGGACGAACAACAATCATACCATAGGCTAGCTTCTAGGGTTTAGCCTCCTTGATCTCGTGGTAGATCCACTCTTGTAACACACATCATCAATATTAATCAAGCAGGACGTAGGGTTTTACCTCCATCAAGAGGGCCCGAACCTGGGTAAAACATCGTGTCCCTTGTCTCCTGTTACCATCCGCCTAGACGCACAGTTCGGGACCCCCTACCCGAGATCCGCCGGTTTTGACACCGACATTGGTGCTTTCATTGAGAGTTCCTCTGTGTCGTCACCGATAGGCTCGATGGCTTCTTCGACCATCATCAACGACGCAGTCCAGGGTGAGACCTTTCTCCCCAGACAGATCGTCATATTCGGCGGCTTCGCACTGCGATCCAATTCGCTTGGCCATCTGGAGCAGATCGAAAGCTACGCCCCTGGCCGTCAGGTCAGGTTTGGAAGTTTGAACTTCACGGCTGACATCCGCGGGGACTTGATCCTCGATGGATTCGAGCCACAGCCGAGCGTGCCGCACTGTCACGGCGAGCATGATTTAGCTCTGCAGCCGGACAGTACCCTGGAGGCCGCACTCAAACTCGCTCCGATCTTCAATTTGGAGCCGGCTGCGCAGATCGAGGACGGATGGCTAGACACCGCCTCGGGGGCTGCAACCTCTACGGCGATAGAGCCGAACACTGACCTTGTCCCTCATAAAGCTCGTGACTCCGAGGTGCCGGACTCCTTGCCGGACTCCGAACCTCCCGCGCCCCCTCCTTTCGAATCCGATTGGGCGCCGATCATGGAGTTCACCGTAGCGGACATCTTTCAACACTCACCTTTTGGCGACATCCTGAGTTCGCTAAAGTATCTCTCGTTATCAGGAGAGCCCTGGTCGGACTGCAGCCAGGACGGTTGGGATGCGGACGACGAAGAAATTCAAGGCCCACCCACCACCCACTTGGTAGCCGATGTCGACGATCTAACCGACATGCTAGACTACGACTCTGAAGACATCGACGGTATGGACGATGATGCCGGAGACGAACAAGAACCAGCGCCTACCGGGCACTGGAAAGCCACCTCATCATATGACATATACATGGTGGATATCCCAAAGGATGGGAATGGCGAAGGAACAGAGGAGGACGACCCCTCCAAGAAACAGCCCAAGCGCCGGCGTCAGCGGCGCCGCTCTAAATCCCGCCACAGCAAGAATGAAGATTCCGGCACCGGAGATAACAATACACCGGACAGCACCGAAGACAACCCACTCCAGCAAGATCCAGCGCAGGAGGATGGAGACGCCAGCCCTCATGAGAGAGCGGCAGAAGAAGAGGTAGAGGATTATATGCCTCCCTCCAGAGACGAAGCAAGCCTCGACGACGATGAATTCGTCGTGCCTGAGTATCGCGTCGAACAAGAGCGTTTTAAACGCAGGCTTATGGCCACGGCGAACAGCCTCAAGAAAAAGCAGCAACAGCTTAGAGCTGATCAAGATTTGCTAGCCGACAGATGGACTGAAGTCCTCGCGGCCGAAGAGCATGAGCTCGAACGCCCCTCCAAAAGCTACCCTAAACGCAAGCTTCTCCCCCGATTAGAGAAGGAAGCGTATGAGCCCGCATCACCAGGAGACAATACGACTGACCGACCACCCCATGGTCGCAACAGAGAGGCCTCTAGGCCCTTCACTAGACCCGTACCCTGGCACCGCTCGAAAAGCACAAGACCACAGGGGAACGCTCCGGACTTGCGAGATATATTGGAGGATAAGGCAAGACAATCAAGGTCGATCTATGGATCGCGTGGGCGCCCCACGGTACGTGACGACAACCGTCGCGCCAGACACAGTAAGTCCGGCCAGGCCGAACAAAATAGACAAAGCTCTTTTGAGCTCCGTCGTGATATCGCCCAGTACAGAGGTGCCGCACACCCACTATGCTTCACAGATGAAGTAATGGATCATCAAATCCCCGAAGGGTTTAAACCCGTGAATATCGAATCTTACGATGGCACAACAGACCCCGCGGTTTGGATCGAAGACTATCTTCTTCACATCCACATGGCCCGCGGTGACGATCTTCACGCCATCAAATATCTCCCCCTCAAGCTTAAAGGACCAGCCCGGCATTGGCTTAACAGCTTGCCAACAGAGTCAATTGGGAGTTGGGAAGACCTGGAAGCCGCATTCCTCGACAACTTCCAAGGCACGTATGTGCGACCGCCAGACGCTGATGACCTAAGCCACATAATTCAGCAGCCAGACGAATCGGCCAAACAATTCTGGACACGGTTCTTAACCAAGAAAAACCAAATCGTCGACTGTCCGGATGCGGAGGCCCTTGCAGCCTTCAAGCATAACATCCGCGATGAGTGGCTTGCCCGGCACCTGGGACAGGAAAAGCCAAAATCCATGGCAGCCCGTACATCACTCATGACCCGCTTTTGCGCGGGTGAGGACAGCTGGCTAGCACGCAGCAACAACCTCAGCAAAAATTCTGGCAGTCCGGATTTCAAGGACCGGAATGGTAGGTCGCGTCGTAACAAAAGCAAGCGCCGCATCAACGGCGACAATAGTGAGGATACGGCAGTCAATGCCGGATTTAGAAGCTCCAAACCCGGTCAGCGGAAAAAGCCATTCAAAAGAACTGCTCCGGGTCCGTCCAATTTGGACCGAATACTCGACCGCTTGTGCCAGATACACGACACCCCCGAAAAGCCAGCTAACTACACCAATAGGGACTGTTGGGTATTCAAGCAGGCAGGCAAGTTAATTGCCGAAAACAATGACAAGGGGCTACATAGAGAGGACGAGGAAGAGACCCAACCACCGAACAATAGAGGACAGAAGGGTTTCCCCCCACAGGTGCGGACGGTGAACATGATATACGCAACGCACATACCCAAAAGGGAGCGGAAGCGTGCACTCAGGGATGTATACGTGATGGAGCCAGTCGCCCCGAAGTTCAATCCATGGTCCTCCTGCCCGATCACTTTTGACCGAAGGGATCACCCCACCAGCATCCGCCACGGCGGATTCGCTGCATTGGTCTTAGACCCAATCGTCGATGGATTTCACCTCACCAGAGTCCTGATGGACGGCGGCAGCAGCCTGAACCTGCTTTATCAGGATACAGTGTGCAAAATGGGCATATACCCCTCAAGGAGTAAACCTACCAAGACGACCTTTAAAGGCGTCATACCAGGTGTAGAAGCCAATTGTACAGGCTCAGTCACACTAGAAGTGGTCTTCGGATCCCCGGATAACTTCCGAAGCGACGAGTTAATCTTCGACATAGTCCTGTTCCGCAGCGGCTATCATGCCTTGCTCGGACGTACCGCGTTTGCAAAGTTCAACGCGGTGCCGCACTACGCATACCTCAAGCTCAAGATGTCAGGCCCTAGAGGAGTCATCACGGTCAACGGAAACACGGAACGTTCTCTCCGAACGGAGGAACATACAGCGGCTCTCGTGGCAGAAGTACAATGCAGCCTCTTAAGGCAATTCTTGAGTCCGGCCATTAAGCGGCCGGACAAAGCTAAGCGCGCCCGGAGTAACCTACAACAAGACCACCTGGCACGTTCCGAGCACGTGTAGCAGTGCGGCCCCAACCCCAGCCCCTGCAAAACGTCCAAACAGGTCCTTCGCGTACACCATTATGCTCTGAAGATACCATGGGCATGGGGAGAGGGGCACGACCACAATAAGCCCAGACTGCGGCTCAACCACACCAGGGGCTCTCAAGTGTGTCGTTCTTTTTTTCTTTTTACCTTTTATTTTTTACCCACAGGGCTCCGTTCGTCAGAGGCCCTGTCCGGCAGCAGACCTGCCAAACTCACGATGCAACAGCCAGGGAAGGATAAAGGCTACAACGAATATACAGGTGGTCTCCATTACGAGCATTTTTATACACCAATCCGCAGCCTACCCCTGGAGGGGGATATGTTTAACAGTCACATCCCTTGCTTATCGCACTATTTGTATCGTTATGCATTCATAGCAGCACTTATTGAATAAAACAATGCAGCACCTTTTTGCTTATAATTGCATTTCTTTTTCATACATATGTTCATTTACGACATGTCGCATCCGTACACTTTGGTACGGCTAAAAACACACCAGGAGCTTATGTTTCCCGCAGCATGGTGTGATAAGTCCGAACACTTTCACAAGTGCGGCACCCCAAACTTATAGCATTATATGCATCGGCTCCGAATCATGTCTTGGGTCAATAGTTGGGTTTGCCCGGCTCCCATGTTTTGGTACCTTATGTTCCGTTGTATCGGCTAAGGTAGCACTGGGAGAACCACTGCGATTGCGCCCCAGTTGAGCTGGGTTAACGCCTCAGTGGAGAAAGCTAAAACTGACTGTCATGATGAGGCGAGAGCCGGTCACTGTTCGAGAGGTTTTTGCGAGTCCTTAAAGACTTATGCCGCTTAGAGCGAGGAGTCGGATCTTGTCCGGCCCAGGCGTGGATAGCGCCCCAAATTCGGCCTTCCGAAGACTAGGGGCTTCGCCGAAATTTAAAATTATAGAATTCTATGGCTAAGTGAGAGTGTTCAAGCATTATAAGTCTGGTTGCCTTGTTCGCTGTGTTGAGCGCCTCCCTAGATGGACCCAAAAATGGGAACAAGAGTGCTCAAGTTTATCCCGAACACCCCAGCACTCGTGGCATGGGGGCTGAAGCCGATGACTTGCCATCTCTCAGATTTGATAAACAGCCGCACAGAAGGTAATATTTTAAATTAACAAGCGTTGCTTAGCGCATATGAACTAAGTTTTCAGCGCATAGGGTAACAAAATGCGATTCTACTCAAAAATTACATCTTTGGAGCACTCCCCCGCAATAGTGCGGGCGCCCTTCAGCACACTCTTATAATACATCTCGGGCGTGCCATGCTCCATGCCCTCTGGTGGCGGGTCCGTCACAAGCTTCTGGGCATCCACCTTGCCCCAGTGCACCTTTGCGCGGGCAAGGGCCCGACGGGCACCCTCAATACAGGCGGAGTGCTTGATGACTTCAACCCACGGGCACGCATCCACCAGCCGCCGCACCAGGCCGAAGTAGCTCCCACGCATGGCCTCCTTAGGCCATAGCCGAACTATGAGGCCCTTCATGGCCTGTTCGGCCGCCTTGTGGAGCTCGACCAGCTGCTTCAGTTGGTCACTAAAGGGCACCGGATGTCCGGCCTCAGCATACTGAGACCAGAAGACCTTCTCCATCGAGCTCCCCTCCTCGGCCTGGTAGAATGCGGCAGCATCGGACACGCTGCGAGGAAGATCTGCGAACGCTCCTAGAGAGCTCCGAATTCAGGTAAGCAACAGGTAATTAACACTCACATGCTTACTTTGCATGAAAAATGCCTTACCCGCTGCTATTTTCTTCACCGCCTCAATCTCCTGGAGGGCCTTGTAGGCTTCGGCCTTAGCGGCTTTGGCACTCTCAAGAGCCGTTGCAAGCTCAGACTCTCGAGTCTTTGAGTTAGGCTCCAGGCTCTCATATTTTTTCACGAGATCCTGGAGCTCTTGTTGTACCTCCGCCACCCACGCCTCTTGCTTCTCTCGCTCGGTGCGCTCCGCGGCCGCATCGCGTTCGGCCGCGGCCACCGCCTCTTTCAGGGTTACCACCTCGTTAGTGGCCCCTGCAATACACACGTTATCCTTGTCATTCTTTTTGCAACCCAAATCCTTTTCTGTAAGGTACAATTTTAATAAGGTATTACTCACCTTTCTTGTCCTCGAGCTGCTTCTTGGCACGGCCGAGCTCGTTCTCGGACCGCTCGAGGTTTTCCTTCAAAGTATTGACCTCCACAGTCAGTGCGGCACAGGTCAGCAGCGCAGCCTGCAAGCCCATATTGACACATTTTTTATGACTCCTGCGTATATCTTTTTAGATCCTCAGTCCGGCTTTTCTTCCCGAACACCGAACCGAGCATCAGAGGCTACTGTCTATGTGGTACCATTTTATACATATTGAAATTCTTACCTCAAAGCCTGTTAGAAGGCTCCTGCAGGCTTCGGTCAGCCCGCTCTTGGCGAGCTGCACCTTTTGAATCACCGCACTCATAATAGTGTGGTGTTCCTCTTCGATGGAGGCGCCATTCAGCGCCTCCAGCAAATTATCCGGCACCTCCGGTTGGACGGAGGCAGCTGGCGTCACGGTCTTGCCCTTCTTGCGAAGGGGTCGCCCGCCGGACTCCGGAGCCACTGTGGGTTCCGGGGCTGAGTCCCGTGCAAAGTCCGGGAGGTTGTCCTGTGACACCTCCGGGGCCTCCGCCTCCTGGTGGGTCCCTTCCTGGGATCCCACCTCGGCATCATCCGCGGCGCGGGGGGTGGAGGCAGTCGGAAGGGAATCCATATCCGACGCACCTAAGGACCCGCTCGACGAAGCGGGAAGATCATCCTTGGGCGGACTGCAGGGTTGTATGCGGCATTAAAAAGACATTATGTGGCGAAAAGGAAAAACCTTGAAGTCACTCGGGAGTCCGGATACTTACGATCTCGCCAGGGGCTTGGCCCTTGGAGGCCAGTCCTCGTCGTCGTCACTGGCGTTGGCGGAGCAGTCCGGGGGAAGAGTTTTTCCCTTCTTGGACCCCTCGGCCTCCCTTGTTGGGGAGGCCTTCCTTTTCTTCCCTCCCCTCGCTGGGGGAGAGGCTTTCTTCTTCTCCTCCTCGCCTTGGTGGGAGGAGTTGGCCTCGGATTCATCATCCGATAGCACCTGAAAACGGGAACTCTTCCGAGTCCCCGTGGCCTTCTTCTTGGCCTTCTTCTCCGGCACCATGTGGGGTGCCGGAGCCAGCAGCCCCGTTAGGCGGGCGTCCGCTGGGTCCTCTGGCAATGGGGCCGGACAGATAGTCCGTTCGGCCTTCGCCAGCCAGTCCTGTCAAAGGTAAAGGGAGTTTAGATCCCGCATAGAATCAAACTATGGAAAACAAGTGGCAAAATCACTTACCTCGTCAGCTGGACGCTGCGAGCGGAATCCGCGATCTTCGGTAGCGGATGCGGGAGCCTTGGCGCCTTTGAACAGCACCTTCCAGACATCTTCGTACGTAGTGTCGAAGAGCCTGCTCAGAGTCTGGTGCTGCGCCGGATCGAACTCCCACATGTTGAAGCCCCGTCGCTGGCATGGGAGAATCCGGCGGATGAGCATGACCTGGACTACATTGACAAGCTTGAGCTTCTTGTCCACCAGCTTCTGGATACAGGCTTGGAGTCCGGTCAGCTCCTCCGAATCCCCCCAAATCCGGCCACTCTCTTTCCAGGAGGTGAGCCGTGTAGGGATGCCGGATCTGAATTCGGGGGCCGCTGCCCAATTAGGGTCACGCGGCTCAGTGATATAGAACCACCCCGATTGCCACCCCTTAATGGTTTCCACGAAAGTGCCCTCCAGCCACGTAACGTGGGACATCCTGCCCACCATGGCGCCTCCGCACTCCGCTTGGCTGCCCTTCACAACCTTCGGCTTGACACTGAAGGTCTTGAGCCACAAGCCGAAGTGGGGCTGGATGCAGAGGAAGGCCTCGCACACGATGATAAACGTCGAGATGTTGAGGATGAAATTCGGGGCCAGATCATGGAAATCTAGGCCGTAGTAGAACATGAGCCCCCGGACAAAGGGATGAAGTGGGAAGCCCAGTCCGCGGAGGAAATGGGGAAGAAATACTACCCTCTCATGGGGCCTGGGGGTAGGGATGAGCTCTCCCTCGTCAGGGAGCCGATGCGCGATGTCGCTGAACAAATATCCGGCGTCGCGTAGCTTCTGGATCTGCCCCTCTATGACGGAGGAGGCCATCCACTTGCCTCCCGCTCCGGACATAGTTGGAGAAGGTTGAGGTGAGAAGTGCGGACTTGGGCGCTGGAGCTCGAGTTCGCGGAGATGGATAAGCCAAGGAGGAAGAAGGCGCAGGTAAAAGGAGTGGATCTTTATCCCCTTATATGGGCGGACGAAAACATGTGTCCCCACCGGCCTAGTAAAACTCGCTTATCTCCCAAGCGTCACAATCAATTGCGTGGTTGGGTTGCCCACGTCCATATTGATGGGAATCCTGGAATAAGGGGAACACGATCTCTGCTTCGACAAGACGTGCCAAGGAAACCGCCTCGCTAAACGCGCGGAGGTGGAACAATAAAAACAATTCGAGTAAAGGCTTGGTAATGGTGTGACGTCACGCCACAAAATACGTCAGCAGATTGAACTTGTGTAATATTATTCTCTCTACGGTAGTATGTGGAATTTATTTTGCAGAGCCGGACACTATCCTGGTGTTCACAATCTTCTATGAATTATTCGGAGGAAGAACCCGCCTTGCAATGCCGAAGACAACATGCGCGTCGGACTTGTCGTCATTGAAGCCTGGTTCAGGGGCTACTGAGGGAGTTCCGGACTAGGGGGTGTCCGGATAGCCGAACTATCATCATCGGCCGGACTCCCAGACTATGAAGATACAAGGTTGAAGACTTCGTCTCGTGTCCGGATGGGACTTTCCTTGGCGTGGAAGGCAAGCTTGGCGATACAGATATGTAGATTTCCTACCATTGTAACCAACTCTGTGTAACCCTAGCCCTCTCCGGTGTCTATATAAACCAGATGGCTTTAGTCCTTAGGACGAACAACAATCATACCATAGGCTAGCTTCTAGGGTTAGGCTCCTTGATCTCGTGGTAGATCCACTCTTGTAACACACATCATCAATATTAATCAAGCAGGACGTAGGGTTTTACCTCCATCAAGAGGGCCCAAACCTGGGTAAAACATCGTGACCCTTGTCTCCTGTTACCATCCGCCTAGACGCACAGTTCAGGACCCCCTACCCGAGATCCGCCGGTTTTGACACTGACAGGGAGTCCTACTCCTGGTGGGAGTAGGACTCCTCCTGGCACGCCCCCTCCTGGCCGGCCGCCCCCTCCCCCTTGCTCCTTTATATACGGGGGCAGGAGGGCACCTCTAGACACAACAATTGATCCTTGAGATCCATTAGCCGTGTGTGGTGCCCCCCTCCACCATATTCCACCTCGATAATATCGTAGCGGTGCTTAGGCGAAGCCCTGCATCGGTAGAGCATCATCATCGTCACCACGCCGTCGTGTTGATGGAACTCTTCCTTGAAGCTTGGCTGGATTGGAGTTCGAGGGACGTCATCGAGCTGAACATGTGCTGAACTTAGAGGTGTCGTATGTTCGGTATTTGGATCAGTCGGATCGTGCAGATGTACGACTACATCAACCATGTTGTGCTAATGCTTCCGCTTTTGGTCTATGAGGGTACGTGGACACACTCTCCCCTCTCATTGCTATGCATCACCATGATCCTGTGTGTGCGTAGGATTTTTTTTGAAATTACTACGTTCCCCAACATGTTGTACTAGTACTCTGCGTGTAAATTGACTGGACATTAATTTTTGTCATTGCACGTCTGGATAACAATATGGAGCGCCCTCAGTAATTATGAAAATAAAGCCTTGTGATTTATGCATGCATCATTGGGCAGCGGTTAATCCATGTATTCTTGTTGTTGTTTTGTTTTTAATTACCATTCGTGTGGTGCAGATGGAACGATCTCAATGGATGAAGAATCAGAAAACCGCAGATTTTATCAGTGGCGTGACAGAGTTCATGAATTTGGTTGAAAGTACAAAGAGGAGAATTGGTGATGCAGATTACATCATGTGTCCATGTACTAGTTGGCCAATACAGAGTCACATGAAGTTGCAGATGTCCAGTGGCACTTAGTGTCTCGGGGATTCATGGATGGATATACACGTTGGACCAGACACGGTGAAGAGGAGGTCATGGATGAAGATACCCAGGGCTGTGAGATGCCAAACCCCGATCAGTGTCACATGGATGTTGAATCTAACATCAGGGCAGAGGCGTCAAGCTACTAATGGAACACCGGAAATCCGAAACACCCACTGGAAAACCAAGACATCGATGCAGAGGATGACAATCTTGATATGCCAGATTTTGCTGCTATGATTGCAGATTTTGAGGGCCCAAAAAAGGATATGATTGGATGCGAGGATCTGCCAACCATTGATGCAGACTCCAAGAAAGAATTGTATCCAAGTTGCAAAAATAAATATTCCAGGTTGAGTGCCACCCTGGTGCTTCTCAGATTTAAAGCAGCAAACGGTCTATCAAACAATGGCTTCACAGAGATGTTAGGTATTTTCAAAGAAATTCTTCTGGAAGATAATGTGCTCCCCAGAAGCACGAATGAAGCGAAGAAAATTGTTTGCCCTTGGAACTTGAAGTACAGAAGATACACGCTTGTGTGAATGATTGTATATTGTACCGTGGTGAGTACAAAGATTTGTGTGCATGTATCCAATGCAAGCATGCACGATACAAGCGCAGGAGAGCAAAGGACACGTACAAATTGGAAGCCGAGATTAAGACAGGAATCCCGTTCAAGGTTGTTTGGTACTTGCCTTTAATTACAAGGTTGAGGCGTTTGTTTGCAAACCCTAGAGAGGCAAAGAGGTTGCGGTGGCATCATGATGAGCAAATTGCGAATAAGTATATGAGGCACCCAAAAGATGGGGCTCTGTGGGAATTAATCGACAACAAGTTTGAAGACTTTGCCAAGGATCCTAGAAGTATAAGGCTCGGGGAGTGTACTGACGGGATGGATCCTTTTGGCGATATGAGCACCAATCACAGCACATGGTCAGTGTTTCTGTGCATATATTGAAGGAAATATGCCCTAGAGGCAATAATAAATTTATTATTTATTTCCTCATATCATGACAAATGTTTATTATGCATGTTAGAATTATATTAACCAGAAACATGATACATGTGTGAATACATAGACAAACATAGTGTCACTAGTATGCCTCTACTTGAACTAGCTCATTGATCAAAGATGGTTATGTTTCCTAACCATAGGCATGTGTTGTCATTTGATTAATGGGATCACATCATTAGGAGAATGATGTGATTGACTTGACCCATTCCGTTAGCTTAGCACTTGATCGTTTAGTATGTTGCTATTGCTTTCTTCATGACTTATACAAAGTTCCGGCAACTATGAGATTGTGCAACTCCCGTTTACCGGAGGAACACTTTGTGTGCTACAAAACGTCACAACATAACTGGGTGATTATAAAGGTGCTCTACAGGTGTCTCCAAAGGTACATGTTGAGTTGGCATAATTCGAGATTAGGTTTTGTCACTCCGATTGTCGGAGAGGTATCTTTGGGCCCTCTCAGTAATACTCATCACCTAAGCCTTGCAAGCATTGTAACTAATGAGTTAGTTATGAAATGATGTATTACGGAACGAGTAAAGAGACTTACCGGTAACGAGATTGAACTAGGTATTGGATACCGACGATCGAATCTCAGGCAAGTAACATACCGATGACAAAGGGAACAATGTATGTTGTTATGCGGTTTGACCGATAAAGATCTTCGTAGAATATGTAGGAACCAATATGAACATCCAGGTTCCGCTATTGGTTATTGACCGAGAATAGTTCTAGGTCATGTCTACATAGTTCTCGAACCCGTAGGGTCCGCACGCTTAATGTTACGACGATAGTTATATTATGAGTTTATAAGTTTTGATGTACCGAAGGTTGTTCGGAGTACCGGCTGTGATCACGGACATGACGAGGAGTCTCAAAATGGTCGAGACATAAAGATTGATATATTGGACGGATATATTTGGACACCGGAAAGGTTCCGGATGAGATTAGGACCATACCGGAGTTCCGGGAGGTTACCGGAACCCCTCGGTAAGTATATGGGCCTTATTGGGCCTTAGTGGAAGCGAGGGAGAAGGAGCAAAGGAGGGGGCGCCCCCCCCAAGCCCAAT
>NC_057813.1:227201402-227239642 GCF_018294505.1 Triticum aestivum | reverse complement strand
CTTCCCTCTCCTACTCCTAATAGGAAAGGGGGCCAAACCTACTTGGAGTAGGTTTGCCCCCCCTAGGGCGCGCCTCCCCTCTTGGCCGGCCCCCTCCTCCTCTCCCCCTTTATATACGGAGGAGGGGGGCACCCCATAGACACACAAGTTGATCTACGGATCGTTCCTTAGCCGCGTGCGGTGCCCCCCTCCACCATATTCCACCTCGGTCATATCGTCGCGGAGTTTAGGCGAAGCCCTACGCCGGTAGAACATCATCATCGTCACCACGCCGTCGTGCTGACAGAACTCATCCCCGACGCTTTGCTGGATTGGAGCCCGGGGAACGTCATCGAGCTGAACGTGTGCTGAACACGGAGGTGCCGTACGTTCGGTGCTTGGATCGGTCGATTTGTGAAGACGTACGACTACATCAACCGCGTTGTCATAACGCTTCCGCTTACGGCCTACGAGGGTATGTGGACAACACTCTCCCCTCTCGTTGCTATGCCATCACCATGATCTTGCGTGTGCGTAGGAAATTTTTTGAAATTACTACGTTCCCCAACAGTGGCATCCGAGCCTAGGTTTTATGCGTTGATGTTATATGCACGAGTAGAACACAAGTGAGTTGTGGGCGATACAAGTCATACTGCTTACCAGCATGTCATACTTTTGTTCGGCGGTATTGTTGGATGAAGCGGCCCGGACCAACATTACGCGTACACTTACGCGAGACTGGTTTTACCGCCGTGCTTTGCACACAGGTGACTAGCGGGTGTACAGTTTCCCCAACTTTAGTTGAACCGAATGTGGCTACGCCCGGTCCTTGCGAAGGTTAAAACAACACCAACTTGACAAACTATCATTGTGGTTTTGATGCGTAGGTAAGAACGGTTCTTGCTCAGCCCGTAGCAGCCACGTAAAACTTGCAACAACAAAGTAGAGGACGTCTAACTTGTTTTTGCAGGGCATGTTGTGATGTGATATGGCCAAGACGTGATGCTATATTTTATTGTATGAAATGATCATGTTTTGTAACCGAAGTTATTGGCAACTAGCAGGAGCCATATGGTTGTCGCTTTATTGTATGAAATGCAAACGCCCTGTAATTGCTTTACTTTATCACTAAGCGGTAGCGATAGTCGTAGAAGCAATAGATGGCGTAAACGACAAACGATGCTACGATGGAGATCAAGTGCCGCGCCAGTGACGATGGTGATCACGATGGTGCTTCGGAGATGGAGATCACAAGCACAAGATGATGATGGCCATATCATATCACTTATATTGATTGCATGTGATGTTTATCCTTTATGCATCTTATCTTGCTTTGATTGACGGTAGCATTTTAAGATGATCTCTCACTAAAAATTATCAAGAAGTGTTCTCCCTGAGTATGCACCGTTGCCAAAGTTCGTCGTGCCCAGACACCACATGATGATCGGGTGTGATAAGCTCTACGTCCATCTACAACGGGTGCAAGCCAGTTTTGCACACGTAGAATATTCAGGTTAAACTTGACGAGCCTAGCATATGCAGATATGGCCTCGGAGCACGGAGACCGAAAGGTCGAGCGTGAATCATATAGTAGATATGATCAACATAGTGATGTTCACCATTGAAAACTACTCCATCTCACATGATGATCGGTTATGGTTTAGTTGATTTGGATCACGTGATCACTTAGATGACTAGAGAGATGTCTGTCTAAGTGGGAGTTCTTAAATAACATGATTAATTGAACTTAAATTTATCATGAACTTAGTCCTGGTAGTATTTTGCAAATTATGTTGTAAGATCAATAGCTTGCATTGTTGCTTTCATATGTTTATTTTGATATGTTCCTAGAGAAAATTGTGTTGAGAAATGTTAGTAGCTATGATGTGGATTGGATCCGTGATCTGAGGTTTATCCTCATTGCTGCATAGAAGAATTATGTCCTTAATGCACCGCTAGGTGATAGACCTATTGCAGGAGCAGATGCAGACGTTATGAACGTTTGGCTAGCTCAATATGATGACTACTTGATAGTTTTGTGCACCATGCTTTATGGCTTAGAATTGGGACTTCAAAGATGTTTTGAACATCATGGACCATATGAGATGTTCCAAGAATGGAAGTTAATATTTCAAGCAAATACCCGAGTTGAGAGATATGAAGTCTCCAACAAGTTCTATAGCTAAAAGATGGAGGAGAATCGCTCAACTAGTGAGCATGTGCTCAGATTGTCTGGATACTTCAATCGCTTGAATCAAGTGGGAGTTAATCTTCCAGATAAGATAGTGATTGACAGAATTCTCTAGTCACCATCACTAAGTTACTAGAACTTCGAGATGAACTATAGTATGCAAGGGATGACGAAAACGATTCCCGAGCTCTTCATGATGTTGAAATCAACGAAGGTATAAATCAAGAAAGAGCATCAAGTGTTGATGATTGACAAGACCACTAGTTTCAAAAAAAAGGGCAAAGGGAAAGAAAGGGAAACTTCAAGTAGAATGGCAAACAAGTTGTCACTCCCGTGAAGAAGACCAAAGCTGGACCAAAGCTGGACCAAAGCCTGAAACTGAGTGCTTACACTGCAAAGGAAATGGTCACTGGAAGCGGAAATGCCCTGAACATTTGGTGGATAAGAAGGATGGCAAAGTGAACAAGAGTATATTTGATATACAGGTTATTGATGTGTGCCTTACTAGTGTTTATAGTAGCCCCTGAGTATTTGATACTTGTTCAGTTGCTAAGATTAGTAACTCGAAGCAGGAGTTATATAAACAGAGACTGGTTGAAGGGGAAGTGATGATGAGTGTTGGAAGTGGTTCCAAGATTGATATGATCATCATCGCACACTCCCTATACTTTCGGGATTAGTGTTGAACCTAAATAAATGTTATTTAGCGTTTGCGTTGAGCATGAATATGATTTGATCATGTTTATTGCAATACGGTTATTCATTTAAAATCAGAGAATAATTGTTGTTCTATTTAAATGAATAAAACCTTCAATGGTCATACACCCAAAAAAATAGTTTGTTGGCTCTCGATCGTAGTGATGCACATATTCATAATATTGATGCCAAAAGATGCAAAGTTAATAATGATAGTGCAACTTATTTGTGGCACTGCCATTTTGGTCATATCGGTGTAAAGCGCATGAAGAAACTCCATAAAGATGGATTTTCGGAATCACTTGGTTATGAATCATTTGATGCTTGCGAACTGTGCCTTTTGTGAAAGATGACTAAAACTCCGTTCTCCGGAACAATGGAACAAGCTACTGACTTATTGGAAATAATACATACCGATGTATGCAATCCAATGAGTGTTGATGCTCGTGGCAAGTATCGTTATTTTCTGACCTTCACAAGATGATTTGAGCAGATATGGGTATATCTACTTGATGAAACATAAGTCTGAAATAATTGAAAGGTTCAAAGGATTTCAGAGTGAAGTGAAAAAATCATCGTAACAAGATAATAAAGTTTCTACGATCTGATCACGGAGACGAATATTTGAGTTACGAGTTTGGTCTTCAATTAAAACAATGTGGAATAGTTTCACAGCTCACGCCACCTGGAACACCACAACGTTATGGTGTGTCCGAACGTCGTAACTGCACTTTATTGGATATGGTGCGATCTATGATGTCTCTTATCGGTTTTACCACTATTGTTTTGGGGTCGTGCATTAGAGACAAGCTGCATTCACGTTTAAAAGGGCACCATCTAAATCCGTTGAGACGACTCCGTATGAACTATGGTTTGGCAGTAAACCTAAGTTGTCGTTTCTTAAAGTTTGGAGTTGCGATGCTTATATGAAAAAGTTTCAACCTGATAAGCTCGAATCCAAATCGGAGAAGTGCGTCTTCATAGAATACCCAAAGGAAACTGTTGGGTACTCCTTCTATCACAAATCCAAAGGCAAAACATTCGTTGCTAAGAATGGATCCTTTCTAGAGAAGGAGTTTCTCTCGAAAGAAGTGAGTGGGAGGAAAGTAGAACTTGATGAGGTAACTGTACCTGCTCCCTTATTTGAAAGTAGTTCATCACAGAAATCTGTTCCTGTGACTACTACACCAATTAGTGAGGAAGTTAATGATGATGATCATGAAACTTTAGATAAAGTTACTACAGAACCTCGTAGGTCTTCCAGAGTAAGATCCGCACCAGAGTGGTACGGTAATCCTGTTCTGGAAGTTATGTTACTAGACCATGACGAACCTACGAACTATGAAGAAGCGATGGTGAGCCCAGATTCCGCAAAATGGCTTGAGGCCATGAGATCTGAGATAAGATCCATGTATGAAAACAAAGTATGGACTTTGATTGACTTGCCCAATGATAGGCGAGACATTGAGATTAAATGGATCTTCAAGAGGAAGACAGACGCTGATAGTGTTACTATCTACAAAGCTAGAATTGTCACAAAAGGTTTTCGACAAGTTCAAGGTGTTGACTACGATGAGAGTTTTTCACTCGTATCTATGCTTAAGTCTGTCTGAATCATGTTAGCAATTGCCAGATTTTATGAAATCTGGCAAATGGATGTCAAAACTGCATTCCTTACGGGATTTTTTAAAGAAGAGTTGTATATGATGCAACCAGAAGGTTTTGTCGATCCGAAAGGTGCTAACAAAATGTGCAAGCTCCGGCGATCCATCAATGGACTGGTGCAAGCATCTCGGAGTTGGAATATACGCTTTGATAAGTTGATCAAAGCATATAGTTTTAATACAGACTTGCGGTGAAGTCTGTATTTACAAGAAAGTGAGTGGGAGCACTACAACATTTCTGATAAGTATATGTGAATGACATATTGTTGATCGGAAATAATGTAGAATTTTTCTGGAAAGCATAAAGGAGTGTTTGAAAGGAGTTTTTAAAAGAAAGACCTTGGTGAAGCTGCTTACACATTGAGCATCAAGATCTATAGAGATAGATCAAGACGCTTGATAAGATTTTTCAATGAGTACATACCTTGACAAGATTTTGAAGTGGTTCAAAATGGAACAGTCAAAGAAAGAGTTCTTGCTTGTGTTACAAGGTGTGAAGTTGAGTAAGACTCAAAACCCGACCATGGCAGAAAATAGAAAAGAATGAACAATCATTCCCTATGCCTCAGTCATAGGTTCTATAAAGTATGCTATGCTGTGTACTAGACCTATTGTATACCTTGCTCTAAGTTTGGCAAAGGAATACAATTTTGATCTAAAAGTAGATCACTAGAACAGCGGTCAAGAATATCCTTAGTGAGGACTAAGGAGATGTTTCTCGATTATGGAGGTGATAAGATAGCCAGTCGTAAAAAGTTACAACGATGAAAGCTTTTACACCAATCCAGATGACTCTAAGTCTCAATCTGGATACATATTGAAAGTGGGAGCAATTAGCTAGAGTAGCTCCATGCAAAGCATTGTGGACATAGAATATTTGCAAAATACATACGGCTCTGAATGTGACAGACCCGTTGACTAAACTTCTCTCATGAGCAAAACATGATCATACCTTAGTACTCTTTGGGTGTTAATCACATAGCCATGTGAACTAGATTATTGACTCTAGTAAACCCTTTGGGCGTTAATCACATGACGATGTGAACTATGGGTATTAATCACATACAGATGTGAATATTGGTGTTAAATCACATGGTGATGTGAACTAGATTATTGACTCTAGTGCAAGTGGGAGACTGAAGGAAATATGCCCTAGAGGCAATAATAAAGTTATTATTTATTTCCTTATTTCATGATAAATGTTTATTATTCATGCTAGAATTGTATTAACCGGAAACATAATACATGTGTGAATACATAGACAAACATAGTGTCACTAGTATGCCTCTACTTGACTAGCTCGTGAATCAAAGATGGTTAAGTTTCTTAGCCATGGACAAAAGAGTTGTCATTTGATTAACGAGATCACATCATTAGGAGAATGATGTGATTGACTTGACCCATTCCGTTAGCTTAGCACACGATCGTTTAGTATGTTGCTACTGCTTTCTTCATGACTTATACATGTTCCTGTGACTATGAGATTATGCAACTCCCGTTTACCAGAAAAACACTTTGTGTGCTACCAAACGTCACAACGTAACTGGGTGATTATAAAGGTGCTCTACAGGTGTCTCCGAAGGTACATGTTGGGTTGGCGTATTTCGATATTAGGTTTTGTCACTCCGATTGTCGGAGAGGTATCTCTGGGCCCTCTCGGTAATACACATCACTTAAGCCTTGCAAGCATTGCAACTAATGAGTTAGT
Source organism: Triticum aestivum (assembly GCF_018294505.1). Taxonomy (NCBI): domain Eukaryota; kingdom Viridiplantae; phylum Streptophyta; class Magnoliopsida; order Poales; family Poaceae; genus Triticum; species Triticum aestivum. The sequence continues at coordinate 227,233,404 of NC_057813.1, read as the reverse complement.
TGTGGGATGATGTATTACGGAACGAGTAAAGAGACTTGCCGGTAACGAGATTGAACTAGGTATTGGATACCGACGATCGAATCTCGGGCAAGTAACATACCGATGACAAAGGGAACAACGTATGTTGTTATGCGGTTTGACCAATAAAGATCTTCGTAGAATATGTAGGAGCCAATATGAACATCCAGGTTCCACTATTGGTTATTGACCGGAAACAGTTCTAGGTCATGTCTACATAGTTCTCGAACCCGTAGGGTCCGCACGCTTAAGGTTTCGATGACAGTTATATTATGAGTTTATGAGTTTTTATGTACCAAAGGCGTTTAGAGTCCCGGATGAGATCGGGGACATGACGAGGAGTCTCGAAATGGTCGAGACGTAAAGATCGATATATTGGACGACTGTATTCAGAGTTCGAAAAGGTTCCGAGTGATTCGGGTATTTTTCGGAGTACTGGAGAGTTACGGGAATTCGCCAGGGAGTATATGGGCCTTATTGGGCCATACGGGAATAGAGGAGAGAGGCCAAAAGGAAGGAGGCCTGCGCCCGCCCCCCTCTGGTCCGAATTGGACAAGGGGCGCAGGCCCCCTTTCCTTCTTCCTCTCCCCCTCTTTCCCCTTCTCCTACTCCAACAAGGGAGGTGGAATCCTAATAGGACTAGGGAGTACTAGTAGGACTCCACACTTGGCGCGCCCCCTCCTAGGGTCGGCCTCCTCCCCCCTTGCTCCTTTATATACGGGGGCAGGGGGCACCCCACAACACACAAGTTGATCTACGGATTGTTCCTTAGCCGTGTGCGGTGCCCCCCTCCACCATATTCCACCTCGGTCATATCGTCGTGGAGTTTAGGCGAAGCCCTGCGCCGGTAGAACATCATCATCGTCACCACGCCGTCGTGCTGATAGAACTCATCCCCGACGCTTTGCTGGATTGGAGCCCGGGGAACGTCATCGAGCTGAACGTGTGCTGAACACGAAGGTGCCGTATGTTCGGTGCTTGGATCGGTCGGATCGTGAAGACGTACGACTACATCAACCGCGTTGTGATAAACGCTTCCACTTACGGTTTACGAGGGTACGTGGACAACACTCTCCCCTCTCGTTGCTATGCCATCACCATGATCTTGCGTGTGCGTAGGAAATTTTTTGAAATCACTACGTTCCCCAACAAATTGAACTTAAATTTATCATGAACTTAGTACCTGATAGTATTTTGCTTGTCTATGTTTGTTGTAGATAGATGGCTCGTGCTATTGTTTCGTTGAATTTTAATGCATTCCTTGAGAAAGCAAAGTTGAAAGATGATGGTAGCAATTACATGGACTGGGTCCGTAACTTGAGGATTATCCTCATTGCTGCACAGAAGAATTACGTCCTGGAAGCACCGCTGGGTGCCAGGCCTACTGCAGGAGCAACACCAGATGTTGTGAACTTCTGGCAGAGCAAAGCTGATGACTACTCTATAGTTCAGTGTGCCATGCTTTACGGCTTAGAACCGGGTCTTCAACGACGTTTTGAACGTTATGGAGCATATGAGATGTTCCAGGAGTTGAAGTTAATATTTCAAGCAAATGCCCGAATTGAGAGATATGAAGTCTCCAATAAGTTCTACAGCTGCAAGATGGAGGAGAATAGTTCTATCAGTGAGCATATACTCAAAATGTCTGGGTATAATAATCACTTGATTCAACTGGGAGTTAATCTTCCGGATGATAGCGTCATTGACAGAATTCTCCAATCACTGCCACCAAGCTACAAAAGCTTTGTGATGAACTATAATATGCAAGGGATGAATAAGACAATTCCCGAGCTCTTCGCAATGCTAAAGGCTATGGAGGTAGAAATCAAGAAGGAGCATCAAGTGTTGATGGTCAACAAGACCACTAGTTTCAAGAAAAGGGCAAAGGGAAGAAGAAGGGGAACTTCAAGAAGAACAGCAAGCAAGTTGCTGCTCAAGAGAAGAAACCCAAGTCTGGACCTAAACCTGAAACTGAGTGCTTCTACTGCAAGCAGACTGGTCACTGGAAGCGGAACTGCCCCAAGTATTTGGCGGATAAGAAGGATGGCAAAGTGAACAAAGGTATATGTGATATACATGTTATTGATGTGTACCTAACTAGAGCTCGTAGTAGCACCTGGGTATTTGATACTGGTTCTGTTGCTAATATTTGCAACTCGAAACAGGGACTACGGAATAAGCGAGCACTGGCCAAGGACGAGGTGACGATGCGTGTGGGAAACGGTTCCAAAGTCGATGTGATCGCAGTCGGCACGCTACCTCTACATCTACCTTCGGGATTAGTTTCACACCTGAATAATTGTTATTTGGTGCCAGCGTTGAGCATGAACATTATATTTGGATCTTGTTTGATGCGAGATGGTTATTCATTTAAATCGGAGAATAATGGTTGTTCTATTTATATGAGTAATATCTTTTATGGTCATGCACCCTTGAAGAGTGGTCTATTTTTATTGAATCTCGATATTAGTGATACACATATTCATAATGTTGAAGCCAAAAGATGCAGAGTTGATAATGATAGTGCAACTTATTTGTGGCACTGCCGTTTAGGTCATATCAGTGTAAAGCGCATGAAGAAACTCCATACTGATGGACTTCTGAAATCACTTGATTATGAATCACTTGGTACTTGCGAACCGTGCCTCATGGGCAAGATGACTAAAACACCGTTCTTCGGTACTACGGAGAGAGCAACAGATTTGTTGAAAATCATACATACAGATGTATGTGGTCCGATGAATGTTGAAGCTCGTGGCGGATATCATTATTTTCTCACCTTCACAGATGATTTGAGCAAATATGGGTATATCTACTTAATGAAGCACAAGTCTGAAACATTTGAAAAGTTCAAAGAATTTCAGAGTGAAGTGGAAAATCATCGTAACAAGAAAATAAAGTTTCTACGATCTGATCGTGGAGGAGAATATTTGAGTTATGAGTTTGGTTTACATTTGAAATAATGCAGAATAGTTTCGCAACTCACGCCACCTGGAACACCACAAAGAAATGGTGTGTCCGAACGTCGTAATCGTACTTTACTAGATATGGTGCGATCTATGATGTCTCTTATTGATTTACCGCTATCGTTTTGGGGTTATGCTTTAGAGACGGCTGCATTCACATTAAATAGGGCACCATCTAAATCCGTTGAGACGACGCCTTATGAACTGTGGTTTGGCAAGAAACCAAAGTTGTCGTTTCTTAAAATTTGGGGCTGCGATGCTCATGTGAAGAAACTTCAACCAGATAAGCTCGAACCCAAATCGGAGAAATGTGTCTTCATAGGATACCCAAAAGAGACTGTTGGGTACACCTTCTATCACAGATCCGAAGGCAAGACATTCGTTGCTAAGAATGGATCCTTTCTAGAGAAGGAGTTTCTCTCGAAAGAAGTGAGTGAGAGGAAAGTAGAACTTGATGAGGTAACGGTACCTGCTCCCTTATTGGAAAGTAGTTCATCACAGAAATCAGTTCCTGTGACAAATACACCAATTAGTGAGGAAGCTAATGATATTGATCATGAAACTTCAGATCAAGTGTCTACTGAACCTCGTAGGTCTACCAGAGTAAGATCCGCACCAGAGTAGTACGGTAATCCTGTTCTGGAAGTCATGTTACTTGACCATGATGAACCTACGAACTATGAGGAAGCGATGATGAGCCCAAATTCCGCAAAATGGCTAGAGGCCATGAAATCTGAGATGGGATCCATGTATGAGAACAAAGTATGAACTTTGGTTGACTTGCCCAATGATCGGCAAGCCATTGAGAATAAGTGGATTTTTAAGAAGAAGACTGACGCTGACGGTAATGTAACTGTCTATAAATCTCGACTTGATGCGAAAGGTTTTTGACAAGTTCAAGGGGTTGACTACGATGAGACTTTCTCACCCGTAGCGATGCTTAAGTCTGTCCGAATCATGTTAGCGATTGCCGACTTTTATGATTATGAAATTTGGCAGATGGATGTAAAAACTGCATTCCTGAATGGATTTCTGGAAGAAGAGTTGTATATGATGCAACCGGAGGGTTTTGTAGATCCTAAGGGAGCTAACAAAGTGTGCAAGCTCCAGCGATCAATCTATGGTCTGGTGCAAGCCTCTCGGAGTTGGAATAAACGCTTTGATAGTGTGATCAAAGCATATGGTTTTATACAGACTTTTGGAGAAGCCTGTATTTACAAGAAAGTGAGTGGGAGCTCTGTAGCATTTCTAATATTATATGTGGATGACATATTGTTGATTGGAAATAATATAGAATTTCTGGATAGCATAAAAGGATACTTGAATAAAAGTTTTTCAATGAAAGACCTCGGTGAAGCTGCTTACATATTGGGCATTAAGATCTATAGAGATAGATCAAGACGCTTGATTGGACTTTCACAAAGCACGTACCTTGATAAAGTATTGAAAAGGTTCAATATGGAACAGGCGAAGAAAGGGTTCTTGCCTGTATTACAAGGTATAAAGTTGAGTCAGACTCAATGCCCGACCACTGCAGAAGATAGAGAGAAAATGAAAGGAGTTCCCTATGCTTCAGCCATAGGCTCTATCATGTATGCAATGCTGTGTACCAGACCTGATGTGTGCCTTGCTATTAGTTTGGCAGGGAGGTACCAAAGTAATCCAGGAGTGGGTCACTGGACAGCGGTCAAGAACATCCTGAAATACTTGAAAAGGACTAAGGATATGTTTCTCATATATGGAGGTGACAAAGAGCTAGTCGTAAATGGTTACGTCGATGCAAGCTTTGACGCTGATCCGGACGATTCTAAATCGCAAACCGGATACGTATTTTTATTAAACGGTGGAGCTGTAAGTTGGTGCAGTTCTAAACAAAGCGTCGTGGCGGGATCTACATGTGAAGTGGAGTACATAGCTGCTTCAGAAGCAGCAAATGAAGGAGTCTAGATGAAGGAGTTCATTTCCGATCTAGGTGTTGTACCTAGTGCATCGGGACCAATGAAGATCTTCTGTGACAATACTGGTGCAATTGCCTTGGCAAAGGAATCCAGATTTCACAAGAGGACCACGCACATCAAGAGATGCTTCAATTCCATTCGGGACCAAGTCCAAGTGGGAGACATAGAGATTTGCAAGATACATACGGTTCTGAATGTTGCAGACCCGTTGACTAAGCCTCTCTCACGAGCAAAACATGATCAGCACCAAGACTCCATGGGTGTTAGAATCATTACTATGTAATCTAGATTATTGACTCTAGTGCAAGTGGGAGACTGAAGGAAATATGCCCTAGAGGCAATAATAAAGTTATTATTTATTTCCTCATATCATGATAAATGTTTATTATTCATGCTAGAATTGTATTAACCGGAAACATGATACATGTGTGAATACATAGACAAACATAGTGTCACTAGTATGCCTCTACTTGAACTAGCTCATTGATCAAAGATGGTTATGTTTCCTAAGCATAGGCATGTGTTGTCATTTGATTAATGGGATCACATCATTAGGAGAATGATGTGATTGACTTACCCATTCCATTAGCTTAGCACTTGATCGTTTAGTATGTTGCTATTGCTTTCTTCATGACTTATACAAAGTTCCTGCAACTATGAGATTGTGCAACTCCCGTTTACCAGAGGAACACTTTGTGTGCTACCAAATGTCACAATGTAATCGGGCAATTATAAAGGTGCTCTACAGGTGTCTCCAAAGGTACATGTTGAGTTGGCATAATTCGAGATTAGGTTTTGTCACTCTGATTGTCGGAGAGGTATCTTTGGGCCCTCTAGTAATACTCATCACCTAAGCCTTGCAAGCATTGTAACTAATGAGTTAGTTATGAAATGATGTATTACGGAACGAGTAAAGAGACTTACCGGTAACGAGATTGAACTAGGTATTGGATACCGACGATCGAATCTCAGGCAAGTAACATACCGATGACAAAGGGAACAACGTATGTTGTTATGCGGTTTGACCGATAAAGATCTTTGTAGAATATGTAGGAACCAATATGAACATCCAGGTCCCGCTATTGGTTATTGACCGAGAATAGTTCTAGGTCATATCTACATAGTTCTCGAACCCGTAGGGTCCGCATGCTTAACGTTACGATGACAGTTTTATTATGAGTTTATAAGTTTTGATGTACCGAAGGTTGTTCGGAGTACCGGATGTGATCACGGACATGACGAGGAGTCTCGAAATGGTCGAGACATAAAGATTGATATATTGGACGGATATATTTGGACACCGGAAAGGTTCCGGATGAGATTGGGACTATACCGGAGTTCCGGGAGGTTACCGGAACCCCCCGGTAAGTATATGGGCCTTATTGGGCCTTAGTGGAAGGGAGGGAGAAGGAGCAAAGGAGCCCCCCCCCAAGCCCAATCCGAATTGGGAGGGGGGCCGGCCCCCCCTTTCCTTCTTCCCTCCCCTCTCTTCCTTCCCTCTCCTACTCCTAATAGGAAAGGGGGGCCAAACCTACTTGGAGTAGGTTTGCCCCCCCTAGGGCGCGCCTCCCCTCTTGGTCGGCCCCCCCTCCTCTCCCCCTTTATATACGGAGGAGGGGGCACCCCATAGACACACAAGTTGATCTACGGATTGTTCCTTAGCCGTGTGCGGTGCCCCCCTCCACCATATTCCACCTCGGTCATATCGTCGCGGAGTTTAGGCGAAGCCCTGCGCCGGTAGAACATCATCATCGTCACCACGCCGTCGTGCTGACGGAACTCATCCTCGACGCTTTGCTGGATTGGAGCCCGGGGAACATCATCGAGCTGAACGTGTGCTGAACACGGAGGTGTCGTACGTTCGGTGCTTGGATCAGTCGATTCGTGAAGACGTACGACTACATCAACCGCGTTGTCATAACGCTTCCGCTTACGGTCTACGAGGGTATGTGGACAACACTCTCCCCTCTCGTTGCTATGCCATCACCATGATCTTGCGTGTGCGTAGGAATTTTTTTGAAATTACTACGTTCCCCAACATATATAACCTAGCTCCTTGGTTATGTATGAAGAAAAAATACATTATGATGTCAATGATTATCCAAGGCCCGAAGCAACCTAGAAATTTCATCGACATTTACTTTCAGGTACTTGTAGAAGAACTGCTAACAGTGTGGGTAGATGCATCTGTTGTAAAATTTTATGATGCTTACAGAAAGGAGATTTTCTATCTACATGAGATGCTGGTGCACACCATTCAAGATATGACGGCATTAGGCAACACATCGAGGTAGAAAACAAAGGGAGATGTAGGGTGTGTCACATGCATGGATAGGACAGCTAGTAGAAGACTTCCCAACTCGTGCAAAACCTTGTATTTGCGTCATCGTAGGTTCTTACGGAAAAATCATCCATACCGAAAGATGAAAGTTGAATTTGATGGTATGGCAGAGGTAGAAGTGGGCCCAAGACCCTATGATGGGGAGGTGGTCCACAACATGGCTAACCAAATTAATGTTGTGCTTGGCAAGAATCACGCTTTGACGGTGAAACAAACACCCAAGGGTCAAGTGTTTAAGAAGAAATCGGTGTTCTGGAAATTACCTTATTGGGAGATTCTATGTGTACGTCACTGCATCGATGTCATGCACGTAGAGAAGAATGTATGTGAAAGCATCCTTGGTACTCTGCTCAAGATTAAAGGTAAAAGAAAGGATGGTGAGGGTTCACGGCTTGATATGCTTGCTGATCAATCAAAAGGCAAGAGTGAAGCAGAAGATGATGACAAATTCATCAAAGCTCGCCAGAGTTACAATTTCAGTACAAAAGAAGCAACACATTCCTATTTGTTGTCAGTTAAGACACCCTCTTCCTACTCCACAAACATCAGAAGTCCCGTGGATGTGAGCTCAGGTAAAATGAAGTCGGGACACATGAAGTCACATGGTTGCCACGTAATGTTGACACAAATCCTCCCAGTGGCCATCATGAATCTGATGGACAAAGATATAAGGAACACACTCACTGAGCTCTGTGATTTCTTCAACCAACTACGGCAGAAAGTTGTAGATCCTGAAGAGTTGGATCATATGCAAGATGATATTGCAAGAATATTGTCCAACCTAGAGATGTTTTTACCACCGTCATTCTTTGATAGCATGGTCCATCTCACTATGCACCTTGTCGACGAGATAAAGTATTGTGGTCATGTGTTTCTTTGCAACAAGTATCCCTTTGAGCGGTTCATTGAAATACTGAAGCGCTTTTGTCAGAACTGAAACCTATCGGTGTTCTCGGAATGGGGGTCCCTACTACTTGCCTGCCTGCGGCCCACGGCGTGGCTCCACCAGTGGCCCAGTATGGCCCATCTTCGTCAGCTGACACTCAAGACCCTCGCGAGGGGCCAAGCCTCGCGAGGCGGATGACCCAAGGCCTCCTCAGGAGTGGCCTCACCAGGCAGGCTCGTGAAGGGGCGGAGAGATCAAGGCAAGGGGTACCTCGTGAGGTTCCTATGACGCAAGCCGTGACGACCAAGGCCAGGCGGGCGCCAGCACGCGCAGTGTCCTTGTTTCCCCTTTGGTGCTAAGGGGGCAAGCACGGGCGCGGAGTACCGAGGCATCAGGCAAAGGTTTCCATATCGGTGCAACAAGACCAAGACCAGCAGGACGGCAGGATGGAGGTCACTGTGGATCCCAAGACGGTGTCACCACCAGCGCCTTGACAGGCGAAGACCACCTTTAGTCAGGATAGCTTGTACTAGTTGTCCCCTTTCAAATTGGTCGTTGTTGGATCCCTTCCCGCTCAATATTTGGGGAGAGGACCAGGGCCTCTATAAATATGACTAGCCACCACAGTAGGAGGCAGCTGGAACGGAACGAACTCAGTTCATCCTTGCATCCACCAAGCACTAGAACACCTCTCCTCAGGAGGTTGTTCTTCCCCTGTAACTGTTCATCATCAGCCCAAGAGGCAATCCACCACCACCACACTGGAGTAGGGTATTACACCACAACTGTGGCCCGAACCAGTATAAATCTTGTGTCTCTTGTGTTGTGAGTTCATCAAGCTAAGCTTAGAGATCGCGGTGAGGCTGAGTGCGAAATTTGGTAGGGGGGAATCTTCGTGCGCACCCCAGTGTTTGAACCTCAAGGGTTTTGCTGGAACCCTAAATCCGATATTTGGCGCGCCAGGTAGGGGTGCACCAAAGTCTTCCTTATGATGATCTGCGTCCCATCGCTTCGTCGCATCCATGTCCAATGCCCGCTGAGCCCGCGCTGAGCGCCGGGCCGCTCTCGCCATGCGCGTCGCCCAGACGGCTCTTGTCGGCGGACCTCCCCGTCATTCTCCGTCGCCTGCCGCCAATGCCTCCACCAGCCCGGCGGGGAACGAGCAGCAAGCATCCTTGCTGCACCCCTCGGTGCGGCGGGATGGCCGCACCGCCACTCCGTTGCTGACCCCAGCCGGTTCGTCATCCCACGCTCGTCGCGCCCCCATGGACGCGCAGGCCCCGCTGCTTATGGTGTGCGAGCTCCTGCGTTACCGCCCCGTCGACGACCTCTACGAGGAATGGCTCGCTCGCATCACCGAGCTCGTCAGCGCCGCAGGGGGCTCTCCTACGCCGTCCCTCTCGTTGCCTCGCCCTCTGCCAGGTATGGGCGACGTGGCTCATGGAGCGCCTCCACCACCTCTTCCCCAAGACGGCGCCCTGGCACCAAGGCGTGCGACCCCTAGCCGTGACCCACCGCGTCCGGCGCCCGCGCGAGAAGAAGGAAGCTGTCAAGAAATCCCTCGGCCTCAAGAAGGCGCCCTCGTGCTCCCTGCACCGGCACGACAAGACCGCGTACTGCCTATGGCAGCGGTGCGCGGGTACCATCAAGAGCAAGCTCTGCTTCAGCAAAGGGCCCCGGTGACCACAGCAGGCTGCCGCGCCTTCACCCCTGAGCTGCATAGCGTCGCCTGGTCGGGCAAGTTCAAGCCGGACCTACCTCCTCGCTATGACGGCACCCCCGACGCCGCGGAGTTCTTGCAGCTCTACGATCTGAGCATCGAGGCGGCCAACAGTGACGACAAAGTCATGGCGAATTGGTTTCCCATGGTACTCAAGGACGGTGCCGCTCGTGGCTCCTGAACCTGCCTCCCGGCTGGATCTCCTCGTGGGACAAGATGCGCAGCCGCTTCATCGCCAACTTCCAGGGCACTCGCAACCGACCCCGATCGCGGGTGACCTGCGCCGCATCAAGCAGCAGCCCGGGGAGACCCTGTAGAAATACATCCAGCGCTTCAACATCGTCCGCCTCAAGATCCCCAAGGTGAAGGACGAGGCCATCATCTCAGCGTTCTCTGATGGCATCCGTGACGTCAAGATGAAGGAGGAGCTCGCCATCCACGAGGAGTTGTGCACATCCCTGGAGCTGTTCAACCTGGTGACCAAGTGTGCAAGAGCTGAGGAGGGACGCCTCTCCCTCCTAGAGCTCCCAGCTGCCGACCCGGAAGAAAAGAAGACCAAGGCCAAGGACGTGAAGCGCAAGGGAGTGGTCGTGCTCGCGGCGGAACCAGACACGAAGCATGGCAGGGACCAGCCGGAGTCGTCCAAGGGCAGCCGACCGTTCTGCGCCTACCACAACCTCCACACCCACAACACTAACAATTGCTAGGAGCTTAGGGCCGTTCGAGAAGGACGCTTCGGTTGATGCCCCGAGCGCAATGACTGGGGCTACAGCCGAGGCGGAGGACGTGGTGGAGGACGATGGGATGACCATGGACCTCGCCAGGAATGGCGTGACCGACCTCGTGAGGATCGTAGGCAGGACCAGCCTCGCGAGGGCACCTGGAGGGATTAGCCTCGCGAGGACCGCCTCCAGGGGAATGCTGGCCTTCCTCCGCTGCCGCCGCCGCCAAGAAAAAATGACGACCATCATCAGGACGAGGGGGCTGGGGGCTTTCAGAAGCCACGTGCTATCGCTTGCATCTTGGGCAGGGCTCAGGCCCCAACCTCAGCGCGTATCTTCAAGCAGTTTGCTCGCGAGGTGAACGCAGCCCTCCCCAGGCTCGAGGCCACGCGCCTGCTCAGGTGGTCCAAGTGCACCATCACCTTCAGCTCGGCAGACCAACTCAAGTGTGCGGCTACTGCTGGTGTTCTCCCGATGCTCTGTTCACCCGTCATCAGCAACATGCAAGTCACCAAGACCCTCATCGATGGTGGCGCAGGGCTTAGCGTCCTGTCCATTGAGATGTTTGACAACCTTCAAGTGCCATACGATCAACTTCAGCCTACCAAGCCCTTATCAGGAGTTACCGACGGTTCCACCACCCCGATAGGGCAGGTCCGCCTCCCTGTCACCTTCAAACAGTGCGACAACTACCGCACCGAGCTCATCGACTTTGATGTCACCCACATCCACCTGTCGTACAATGCCATCCTCGGGTATCCAGCCCTGGCCAAGTTCATGGCAGTGACCCACCACGGCTACAACGTCCTCAAGATGCCAGGAAGCGGCGGAATCATCACGGTCCCCTATGAAGAGAAAGATGCGGTGTGCTCCCTCGAGCGTGCCTTCCAAGCCGCAGCAATCGAGAACCCGGACAGCAAGGGCGAGAACCCTCCTGAGGCCATTCCCAAGAAGAAGCAACCGCTCTGCACAGGGCCTCAGAAGGTCGGCACCTCAGGTGGTGCTGCGTCAGCATCAACGCCCGTGCTTGGGGCGCCTCCTTCCATCGCATAGGAAGGTGCACCCAACACCCTCCTCGGGCAGGGCTCGAGGGCTCTCTTCTGGAGGGCCTCAGACCTCGCCAACATCACGAGGGAGGTGCTCAGGCACCACTTGGAGGTGTGCTTCGCGGCATGTTTCCCTCAGGAAGACACAGGGCGTGGAAAGCCCAATGTTCAGGAGTTCATTGCCAAGACCACTCAGGAGCTTCAGGAAGCGAGGGCCGTGCGCGGCGACCGCCGCCCGCCTGGCGTTGCTCCCCATCCAGGCGAGGATGGTGGGCTGCGCGTCTACATCGACGTCCTAGGGCTCAACCGAGCCGCATCTTAGGAGCGCTTCAGGCCTTCGTGCGTGGGACGCTATGAGGGTCCGCCACACAACTACCTTCGCATGCCTTTCGGCCTGCCGAACGCGGCTGCCACCTACCAGCATCACCTGTGGAGCATCCTGGCGGCTCAGGAGGCCAGGCACCATGCGATCCTAGCAGAGATGGAGACTGTCCTCAAAGAACCACCTGGCCCCTAGAGCCTCCTAAGGCTCAAGGCCCCGGTGGCTCGTGAGGGTCGGCCCCTTCACTGCGCATCTTCAGCTGCCCCAACACCCCCTCTACAACAGAACCAGGTGACATCTCCCAAGTTCATTTTAGCTAGGAGCGCCCTCAGGGCTGCATCATTCCCAGGCCGCGCGGGTCCGTCCCCGCAGCATGTATCTTTTTTTATGTCCTTGGCTTACCTTGTTGGGGGGCGCCCCTCGGGCTGCATCATCCCCAAGCCGCTTGGGTCTGACCTAGTGGCATGTATCCATTCTACATTTACCTAAGTTGATTGCCTTTCATGCCTAATCTACCTACGATTATCACCTACTCGATTGCCACCTGCCATGGGTCCCTCCCTCTCTCATGCAATTCGCTTGCGCGTTAAAAGGGGGGCTCCTGAGCATCACGACTCAGGAGCTCTTACTGGCTCTCCAACCCTCACCACCTGGCCTTGACCACGGCATCACGACCTGGCATACCAGTGGCGGCTTCGCTCGAGGGCTGGGACCTGAGGACGTAGAGCATTTGTACCTAACCATCTCACAGGAACACACAGCTGTCAAAGACCCAAGACCAGGCGCAACCCGCCTTGAGGTAGGGCCTCGTGAGTCCCGCGCTGGCTCACGAGTGCCCAGACACACCTCGTCTAGCCCTGTCATGCAAGCCACGTGTCAGGGCGGGGCTGTACATGCCCCGGGGGGCTCTCCGCAGCAGGGAGTCCCCCTCCCACGCACCAGTGGAAGCACCATGCTCCATGCTGGCCGATGACACTGCCGAGGAGCGGCTATGCCCGTACACATATGGAAGCACTATGCTCCGCGTTGGTGATAAACAACTGAGGGCGGCCCCACGGCCGTATCAACCTCAGGGAGCCCCAGAGCTCAGTGTCTGGCCTCATCGCAACACCTCCCCTTGGGAGCGTCGCTAGGGGGCTGGGCACAGGGGCAGCACCCGGGTCACTCTCGAGCATACGCCACCCAGCCAGGTCCTCCGGACCTGGTCGTCGCCCCCCCCCCCCGAGCGGAGCCAAGGTATGAAGGTCGTTTGAATGTCAAGGGGGACTCCTGAGCATCGCGACTCAGGAGCCTAACTGGTCACGTAGCCCCTCACTCCTTGGTCCCATCCTGGTGATCCGGTCGGGGCCAACGGCGGTTGAGGTATGCGCGGGGTCGGGCTCTGCCAACGTAGAACGCTAGATCTACCCCTACGTTCCCTTCCTGTAAGCTGTTTGCGCGTCAAGGGGGACTCCTGAGCATCGCGACTCAGGATCCTAACTGGTCACGTAGCCCCTCACTCCTTGGTCCCGTCCTGGTGATCCAGTCGGGGCCAACGGCGGCTGAGGTATGCGCGGGGCTGGGCCCTGCCGATGTAGAACGTAAAGCAAATAGGAAGAAAGCTGCAAGATCTCGAAGCAAATATTACAAACCATAATTGTCTTCACAATACGAGATGCAAGTTTAAACGCCTCCACGAGGCATGGTGCACATTGCAGGAATTAAGCAGGAAAGAAGCCGTAAGTAAGTCATCCTCGGACACCACGTCGCCCGCCAGGGACTCCACTCCTGTGGTGGCATCGCCTTCACCTGTACCACCATCCGAGGCCACGGGATAGCAGCACTGCCTGCCATGGGAGCAGGATCGAAGGCGCGGAACTTCTCTACCAAGGCCTCCACCTAGCCCTTCACGGCTTCAGCAGCAGCGGCGTAGCACTCGCCATCCACAGGCTCCAGCAGCTCGTCAAGATTGGCGTCAGGGTCACGGAGGTGGAGGTGGCTGAAGACGCGCGTCAATGCAGCGGAAGAAAGGACGCGAGCTTCTTCCTCTGCCATGGGGCCGATGCCGCTCACTACTTCCTCAAGCGCCTCGACCAAGTAAGGAAGCAGCTGGGCGGGGCCATCCTCGTCGGTAGTCAGCCGCTTCTCCATGCCCTTCTCATAGAGTGACTTCAGCGCCACATGAGACCTCTCCTCGAGGAGTGCGAAGGCCACGCGGTCCTCGGCCAGGACCTTCGCCTTGACGTCGAGTTCGGCCTCCTCCGCCCTCACCTTCTGCTCCAGCTCTTCCAGCCGATCGCGCTCAGCGGCCTGCGCCTCCGCCGGTCGCGCTAGCTTGGCATCGCGACCCCTGACAGCGTCCTCCCGAGCCTTCATCTTCTCCTCCTCCGCCTGGCGGCCATGAGACTCTTCGGCGCGCTTGTCGCATAAATCCTTCAGCTCGGCCTCCAGTGCCCTACAGCGGTCCTGGGCGGCCGCGGCATCCTTCAGCGCCACCTCGCGAGCGGCTGCAGCTTGGGTGGCGGCCTGCTTCTCCTTCTCAGAGGCCGTCGTGACCCGCCTTAGTGCCGCTCGGACAGAGGCGTCAGAATGAAGCCAGCCGGAAACCAGCTCCATACGCCCGGCTACCAGACGGGAGTCGGTGCCCTGGAGGTCTTCTCACAGCTGGGCCATCTCGAAAAGGGCATGTTCCAAGACATCGAGGGAGGCAGAAGGACCTGGAACCAGTGGCGCAACAGAAGGAGGAGGCGGCAGTGTAGCGATGGCTTGGGAGAATGGGGGCTCCTGAGCCTTGGGTACCTCAGCAGCAGCGTCGGGTAACGGCACCTCCGGAGCCAGCAGGGCCATGGGGGCTGACTCTTCACAAGGATGCCCTCCCGGGCCTCGCAAGGATGACCGGGCAGGGGAGGTGCGAACGCCGCCGCCTCCCCTCCCCACGGAAGAAGGTGCGGTCACGGCAGATGGATCAGCCCCAGAGGGCGTCATCGTGTCCTCCTTCATCTTCTTCCCCGCAGGCGGCGACCTAGCCAATCGATGGTGAACGTCAAGGACCAACAGCATAATCAAGAACAAGATGGAGCACGAACACGTACTGGTCTACCGCGGCGTAGTCCACCTTCCTCTTGCTGAGCTTGAAGCCCGAGAGCCTCGCGGCCTGGGGCGCAGCCGCAAGGGCTCCAGGAGCAGAAGAAGATGCAGCAGAAGGGCTGGAAGCGGCTCCAGGCGGTGTCCGGGCAGAAGCAGCCTCTCGGGAGATCAGCGCCGACCTGCCCCTCGTCGGGATCATGGGCGGATCCTCCTTCTCTTGGATGGCGTCGGCCTCGTCGTCGTCTGGCAAGGTGCAGAGGATGTCAGCCTTGCGCAAGGAGGAGGTCTCCCCCGTCCCCTTGGGGGTCGCCTCTGAGTTGCGCTCCTCGTCTTCCTCCTCTCCTCCTCCTCTGCGGGAGTCACCCGAAGACACGTCCACTGGCGTCGTCGCCCCCCGGACCACACGGGGCGCCGGCGGCACCAGGCCGCGCCCATCAAAGGTGCGCATAGCAGCCACCACTTGCACCCTGTCCTTGCGGAGGAACAAGGGGACAGTGGCACTCTGCGGATACTCCTGGTCGTCCCCGACCAAGAGGCGGAGAGCTGCGGCCAGCTCCTCATCAGTCAAAGCCACTGGATTCAGGCGAAGCTTGTCGTCTGCACCCCCAAGCATCCATAAGGGGCACGAGCGCGCCTGAAGCGGAGCCACCCGCTGCATCAAGAACTCCCTCAGGAGCACAGCCCCCGTCAGCTTCGCCACCTTCGTATTGCCCGGCTTCAGGTCAACGTTCATCCTCTCCAGCACCAATGTTGCCCGATCGCCAGTGAGCTTCGTGCGAGACCACCCTTCGTCAGACTGGGGCATCCCTGTTGGTAGCGCCAACCGGGGGTGGACACACTTGGCATCCATCATGACCCACTTGCTCCGGAAGCCGTCAACCCTCTTCCTGGCCTTCAAAATTATGTTGGCCTTGGCGTACGCAATGAAATTGGCGCACCCCGAGGTGTGGTCGCAGTTGGTTCGGAGGAATAAGAAGTGGCGCAGCAGAGCCATGATACGTCTCCAACATATCTATAATTTTTTATTGTTCCATGCTATTATATTATCCCTTTTGGATGTTCATGGGCTTTATTTTACACATTTATATCATTTTTGGGACTAATCTATTAACCGGAGGCCCAGCCCATATTGCTGTTTTATTGCCCATTTTCAGTATTTCGAAGAAAAGGAGTATCAAACGGAGTCCAAACGGGATGAAACCTTCGGCAGCGTGATTTTGGGGAAGATTATGACCCAGGAGACAAGTAAAGGGAGCATTGAGGAAGCCACGAGACAGGGGGCGCGCCCACCCCCTGGGCACACCCTATCCTCTCGTGGGCCCCTCGAGGCTCCCCCGACCGACTTCTTTTGCCTATATAAGTCCATATACCCTAAAACCATCGAATATCAAGATAGATCGGGAGTTCTGCCGCCGCAAGCCTCTGTAGCCACCAAAAACCTCTCAGGAGCCATTCTGGCACCCTGCCGGAGGGGGAACCCATCACCGGTGGCCATCTTCATCATCCCAGCACTATCCATGACGAGGAGGGAGTAGTTCACCCTCGGGGCTGAGGGTATGTACCAGTAGCTATGTGTTTGATCTCTCTCTCTCGTGTTCTCTCTATGGCACGATCTTGATGTATCGCGAGCTTTGCTATTATAGTTGGATCTTATGATGTTTCTTCCCCTCTACTCTCTTGTAATGGATTGAGTTTTCCCTATGAAGTTATCTTGTCGGATTGAGTCTTTAAGGATTTGAGAACACTTGATGTATGTCTTGCCGTGTTTATCTGTGGTGACAATGGGATATCACGTGCCACTTGATGTATGTTTTGGTGATCAACTTGCGGGTTCCGCCCATGAACCTATGCATAGGGGTTGGCACACGTTTTCGTCTTGACTCTCCGGTAGAAACTTTGGGGCACTCTTTGAAGTACTTTGTGTTGGTTGGATGAATCTGAGATTGTGTGATGCATATCGTATAATCATGCCCACGGATACTTGAGGTGACAATGGAGTATCTAGGTGACATTAGGGTTTTGGTTGATTTGTGTCTTAAGGTGTTATTCTAGTACGAACTCTTGAATAGATTGATCCGAAAGAATAACTTTGAGGTGGTTTCATACCCTACCATAATCTCTTCGTTTGTTCTCCGCTATTAGTGGCTTTGGAGTGACTCTTTGTTGCATGTTGAGGGATTGTTATATGATCTATCTATGTTATTATTGTTGAGAGAACTTGCACTAGTGAAAGTATGAACCCTTTGCCTTGTTTCCTACCATTGCAATACCGTTTACGCTCACTTTTACCACTTCTTACCTTGCTGTTTTTATATTTTCAGATTACAAAAACCTATATCTACTATCTATATTGCACTTGTATCACCATCTCTTCGCCGAACTAGTGCACCTATACAATTTACCATTGTACTGGGTGTGTTGGGGACACAAGAGACTCTTTGTTATTTGGTTGCAGGGTTGGTTGAGAGAGACCGTCTTCATCCTATGCCTCCCACGGATTGATAAACCTTAGGTCATCCACTTGAGGGAAATTTGCTACTGTCCTACAAACCTGTGCACTTGCAGGCCCAACAACGTCTGTAAGAAGAAGGTTGTGCAGTAGACATCAAGCCACGGACGGCATCACCCCGACATACGCCTCACAGTAGTAGGCGAAAATCGACAAGAGAAGAATGGAGTTGGGATGGAGATGAAGGGCCTGCAACCTCTAATGGCGGAGGACCGCGTAGAAGAAGTCGGAGAAGGGGGGAACTAGGCCTGCAACGACGACGCTCGTGAAGAAGGGATAGAAAGTGCTCCCCTGAGCCTCCGGCACGGCGGAGCCAGCCCGGAGTTTGGTCTTCCCCTTTTCATTTCTCTCCCCCGCCGCCAGTAGGCGCGTGGTGGCGAGATTCTTCTCCGGGACAGTGGGCGCGTCCAGGCCTGGCTTGTACCAAGCTGGCGGCGCATCAACCTTGACCTTGCGGGGCACCATCAGTCGCTGAAATAGAAAGGATTGAAGCGGATCTGGAGATTTCGAAAGCAAGGAGCAAGAAAGGGGATCTGGAGCAAGAGGAAGGAAAGCAATGAAGGCAAGCATTGCTCGCACCAGCCTTTTGTCACACGGGCAGTTGCCGAGGCAGCATGAGGAAGCAGCGCCGCCCACGTCCAATCAGTCACCACGCGTCGACCAAGGCCGCAGGCTATTAGGGCCCGCGGCGCTCCACACTTGCCCTTTGGCTTCACCGCTAAGCCAAGTCCGAGCGTGCCTTGGGCCCGGGGGCTACTGTTGGTGTTCTAGGAACGGGGGTCCCCAGACTTGCCTGCCTGCGGCCCACGGCGTGGCTCCACCAGTGGCCTAGTACGGCCCATCTTCGTCAGTCGACACTCAAGACCCTCGCGAGGCGGATGACACAAGGCCTCCTCAGGAGCGGCCTCACCAGGCAGGCTCGCGAAGGGGCGGAGAGATCAAGGCAAGGGGTACCTCGTGAGGTTCCTATGACGCAAGCTGTGACGACCCAGGCCAGGCGGGCGCCAGCGCGTGCAGTGTCCTCATTTCCCCTTTGGTGCTAAGGGGGAAAGCATGGGCGCGGAGTACCGAGGCATTAGGCAAAGGTTTCCATATCAGTGCAACAAGACCAAGACCAGCAGGACGGCAGGACAGAGGTCACTGCAGAGCCTAAGACGGCATCACCGCCAGCGCCTTTGCCAGGCGAAGACCACCTTTAGTCAGGATAGCTTGTACTAGTTGTCCCCTTTCAAATTGGCCGTTGTTGGATCCCTTCCCGCTCAATATTTGGGGAGAGGACCAGGGCCTCTATAAATAGGACTAGCCACCAAAGTAGGCGGCAACTGCAACGGAACGAACTCAGTTCATCCTTGCATCCACCAAGCACTAGAACACCTCTCCTCAGGAGGCTGTTCTTCCCCTGTAATTGTTCATCATCAGCCCAAGAGGCAATCCACCACCACCACACCGGAGTAGGGTATTACACCACAACGGTGGCCCGAACCAGTATAAATCTTGTGTCTCTTGTGTTGTGAATTCATCGAGCTAAGCTTAGAGATCGCGGCGAGGCTGAGGGCGAAATTCGGTAGGGGGAAATCTTTGTGGGCACCCCAGTGTTCGAACCTCAAGGGTTTTGCCGGAACCCTAAATCCGACAAAACCATCCAGAGGCAAGCATCCTACAAGGTTATACCGTAGAGGAGGTGGTTGAGTTTTGCACCGAATACATGAAACAACAACCTATAGGTTTGCCCCTCTCTCGCCATGAGGGAAGGCTGAAACGTAAGTTGGTCCTTGCTGGCATGCAAATGGCTGCACCCAGAGAATTGGCAGAGAAAGCCCATTTGACAGTACTTCTTAACAGTCCAGTTCTCAGCACTTACACCGAAGAATACTTGGCGGAGATATGCCAAAGCTTCTTACCAATGGTGCCTTCATCAGATGTGGAGATGAAGGAGCACACTAAGAACTACACCGAATGGTTGAAGAAGCGTTTGGCACAAGGATCCATCAATGACATTGCTACGTGGTTGGCACAAAAGCTATGGTGTTGACGTACCAAGCATATGACATAAATGGATACACGTTCTACACTGATGAACGTGATGAGAAGACCTCATATCAGAACAGCTCTGTTCAAATAGAATGCATGACTGTAGATGAAGCTGATAAAAGGGTATACTATGGAACCATCAAAGAGATTTGGGAGCTTGACTATGTGAAAGTTAAGGTGGCATTATTCAGGTGCTCATGGATCCCTCTTGGTTAAGTAAAGGTTGATGATTATAGGAAGACATGTGTTAACAGGACAACGATGGCATATCACGTGGACCCGTTCATTCTTGCCAGCGATGCTACACAGATTTTCTATGCGGAAGACCCTTTGCATAAGAACTGCCATGTAGTGATGCATGGGAAGAGGAGGGTACTGGGTGTCGACGATGTTGCCGATGAGGACGAGTACAATGAATTTGATGAGTTGCCAGCCAAGGGATCACACACCTGTGTAACAGAGAAGCGTAAAATCATCAGAAAACCCAAGTTCATTCGGGGTCAACCTAATGATCCCAGTTCCCCCATGTACATGGGAATTAAGCCGTAAGACCTACCCTGCAACTTAATTCGTTCAATTTAGACCTGTGCGTGTACTGAATTTCTGAGTTATGCCCGGTTTTCTAATGATGTAAGAACCGTTAATATGTTGACCTTGATATGTTGTCAGCTCAGGAAATGAATATGAAATATTTTTTGTTATTATTATTATTATTATTATTATTATTATTATTATATCATAGAGATAGCACACTCAATTGATCTCACTACAGTATGTGTGAACAAAAATATGTACGCAATCTAGTTTGCGAATAGCACATGGTTCGTTAATGAAAGTTGTGTTCCCATGGAACCACGCCCATGATGTGAGTCGCGCGTTCTTATTGGTCAGAACCCAAATCCCACAGATCGTACGTCTGCACCGTTGGATGATCCCAGATCGAACGACGATCCTCATCCCTTTCGACAACACATGCAGTTCCGGTTGTAATTTTATTTTTATGCACAAAATGCACGTTAAACTCAAAAAAATGTCTTAAATATAGCTAACGATACCCGAAATGCGCCAGAAAATAAAACCCGTGGTATAATGGTGATTGTGTACCATGGAAATATTTATGAGGCCAAACGATGAAGTCACCGACCACAGGAGTTTGAATTGACACGTCTCCTTTAGGAAACCATGATACTTCATGTGAGATGCTCCGGGTTGGAAGGAGCGATCATCAAAACTTGTGCCAAACTTTACCAATTTTTTTCCACGGGGTCGTGATAGCACGCCACGGGCACACATCGATTTTGATGATGTTCGGACTCCATCTGAATTTCCTGTAATTAAAATACCAACTAGGCCTACGCCAGTTGCCGCACCTCGCGGCCGAAATGTCTGAAACTTCTCCCCGCTTCTCGAACAAACGGATGAAAACTCGCAAAGCGACACAGAAATGATCTGTACACCTTCTTTGCTAGGCTAGTCGTAATGGAATATCATAGCTAGTATCATGCATGCTGAGGGAGTTCCGGACTAGGGGGTGTCCGGATAGCCGAACTATCATCATCGGCCGGACTCCAAGACTATGAAGATACAAGATCGAAGACTTCGTCCCGTGTCCGGATGGGACTTTCCTTGGCGTGGAAGGCAAGCTTGGCGATACGGATATGTAGATCTCCTACCTTTCTAACCGACTCTGTGTAACCCTGGCCCTCTCCGATGTCTATATAAACCGGATGGCCTTAGTCCATAGGACGAACAACAATCATACCATAGGCTAGCTTCTAGGGTTTAGCCTCCTTGATCTCGTGGTAGATCTACTCTTGTAACACATATCATCAATATTAATCAAGCAGGACGTAGGGTTTTACCTCCATCAAGAGGGCCCGAACCTGGGTAAAAACATCGTGTCCCTCGTCTCCTGTTACCATCCGCCTAGACGCACAGTTCGGGACCCCCTACCCAAGATCCGCCGGTTTTGACACCGACATTGGTGCTTTCATTGAGAGTTCCTCTGTGTCGTCACCGATAGGCTCGATGACTTCTTCGATCATCAACAACGATGCAGTCCAGGGTGAGACCTTCCTCCCCAGACAGATCTTTGTATTCGGCAGCTTCGCACTGCGGGCCAATTCGCTTGGCCAGCTCGAGCAGATCGAAGGCTACGCCCCTGGCCGTCAGGTCAGATTTGGAAGTTTGAACTTCACGGCTGACATCCGTGGGGACTTGATCCTCAACGGATTCGAGCCACAGCCGAGCATGCCGTACTGTCATGATGGGCATGATTTAGCTCTGCAGCCGGACAGTACCCTGGAGGCCGCACTCGAACCCGCTCCGATCTTCGACTCGGAGCCGGCTGCGCAGACCAAGGATGGATGGCTAGACACCACCTCGGGGGCTGCAACCTCTACGGCGATAGAGCCGAACATCGATCTTGTCCCCCATGAAGCTCGTGACTCCGAGGTGCCGGACTCCTTGCCGGACTCCGGACCTCCCGCGCCCCCTCCAGTCGAATCCAATTGGGCGCCGATCATGGAGTTCACCGCGGCGGACATCTTTCAACACTCACCTTTTGGCGACATCTTGAGTTCGCTAAAGTACCTCTCGTTATTAGGAGAGGCCTGGCCGGACTGCGGCCAGGACGGTTGGGATGCGGGCGACGAAGAAATTTAGAGCCCACCCACCACCCACTTGGTAGCCACTGTCGACAACTTAACCGACATGCTAGATTACGACTCTGAGAACATCGACGGTAGGGACGACGATGTCGGAGACGACCAAGAACCAGCGCCTAACGGGCGCAGGAAAGCCACCCCATCCCACAACGTATGCATGGTGGACACACCAAAAGGAAGCGACAATGAGGAAAAACGGGACGTGGCGAAGGACAACTCCCCCAACAGACAAACAAAGCGGCAACGCAAGCGCCACCCGAAGACCGGCATCGACAAAAACGGTACCCATATGGACTCGGCCCTAGAGCAGGGCGAAGCAGTGGACGACGCACACGTCAACAAGCAGCCAGCCGGACATGAACCGGACAAGCAACCCATCCCCGGCGAAGATGATCTCACATCACCAGAGCATACGAATCTCCATAACAGGCTCGTCGCCACTGCAAGAAGTTTGAAGAAGCAAAGGCGGAAGCTCAAAACAGCGGAAGACACACTCAGAATAAGATGGAGCAAAGTATTCAACACCGCAGATAAATATGGCACTAGTCACCAGACAAAGAGCTACCCGAAGCGCAAGTTGTTGCCCGAATTTGACGAGGAGGCCTTCGAGCCCCCACAGTCAAAAAAGAAAGGGGCCGCCTGGCCGGATAGACGACCAGATGACAGGCCAAGAGCAACACGGGGCGCCACACACAAGCCGGCACATGATCAGCATAAAGATCTTCAGAAAAAGGATAACCCGGCCAGGTCTATCTATGGGCCAAAAAAGAAGACTCGAGGAAGTAACACAACCAGCCGAGCATTTGAAGACAATGGCACACCCAAATACAGGGGTGCCGCACACCCACTATGTTTTACCGACGAGGTACTGGATCATGGATTTCCAGCGGGATTTAAACCCATAAACATAGAGGCATACGACGGAACAACAGACCCCGGAGTCTGGATTGAGGATTATATCCTACACATACACATGGCAAGAGGAGACGATCTCCATGCCATAAAATACCTTCCCCTCAAGCTCAAAGGGCCGGCCCGGCATTGGCTTAAAAGCCTCCCAGAAAATACGATTGGGAGTTGGGAAGAGCTTGAGGATGCGTTTCGAGCAAATTTTCAGGGGACTTATGTCCGGCCTCCGGATGCAGATGATTTAAGTCACATAGCTCAACAGCCCGGACAATCAGCACGCAAATTCTGGAACAGGTTCCTCACTAAAAAGAACCAAATAGTCGACTGTCCGGACGCTGAAGCCTTGGCAGCCTTCAAACACAACGTCCGAGACGAATGGCTCGCCAGACACCTCAGCCAGGAAAAACCAAGAACAATGGCCGCACTAACAAGTCTCATGACCCGCTTTTGCGCGGGGGAAGACAGCTGGTTGGCTAGATGCAGCACCAGCGACCCGAGTACATCCGAAATCAGGGATGGAAAATGGGAAATCACGATGCAAAAAAGATCAGCGTCGGAACAAGGAGAATGGTCCAAATAGTACGGCGGTCAACGCCGGATTCCAAAGCTCTCGGCCGAACAACAAAACACTGCCCTCAAAGGATAACAGTGACAAGTTATCCAACCTCAACAAGATTCTGGATAGACTGTGTCAAATACACGGTACCTCCGGGAAGCCTGCAAACCATACCCATAGAGATTGTTGGGTCTTCAAGCAGTCCGGCCGACTTAACGCCGAACACAAAGGGCTCGACACACCAAGTGACAGTGACGAAACCCAAAAGCAGCGCTCCGGAAAACAAAAGACTTTCCCATTAGACGTTAAAACAGTGAACTCACTTCAGGTGATAACACGCAGCGCGGCCCCTGCTATACCAGGACACCGTCCGCACACTGGGGATAGAACCCACCAAAATTCGTTATAGCAGCACTTCCTTCAAAGGAGTGACGCCAGGCCTTTTGAGCCAATTTTACAGGCTCTGTACCACTAGGGGTCGTGTTCGGTTCATCCGACAACCTCCGTCGTGAAAAGCTCACCCTCCATCGCCCCATTTAGCAGTAGCCCTTAAGCACTACTGGGGCGTGCAGCTTTCGCGCGCTTTCATGCAATACCGCATTACGCGTCTCTTACGCTTAAAAATGCCCAGTCCACGTGGCATATTCTTAAAACTTCAGGTGTCTCTCGACCACGGAGAATGTGCGGCTGCCTAGACAGCCACACATTATTCCGACCTTGCAGGTCAAAGCCCCTAAAAACAGGTCATTTAGACCTCGGACATGGTTAGACGAGTCCGGGAAGGGGCTTCCCAGCCGCATCCCTCCTTTTTTTAGGGGGCCGCGCGCATAAATGATGAAAGCCAATAAAGCTCAACTTTCTTCATCTTCCAAATTATACTTTATTTTGATACACTTTTTGCACGATATTTCTTAGAAACTAAGTCCTTCTCTTTTACAGATGAAGCACGTGCTACACCCGTCCAGGATACAGCACAACGGAGACACCGGCGCAGACGTGCAGTAGGGATCTGTTGCAAGGATTCTTTTCAGATTAAGACCCTGCGTAAACCTTTCTCACTGTCTCTTGTTGATACACATCCCTCGGTTTCCCACCAGAGCCGAGGAGGAGGCTGGCATTTTGGCATTGGCCGCGTCAGAAGTTCCTGCCTGTACCTGGACACTAGGGGCTTAGGGCTTTATTCTGCCCGATATCATAAAGACCGAACACCTCAGGGAGTGTTCGGCGTCTCGAGTTAGGCCTTATATGCATCAGCTCCGAATCATGTCTTTGGTCAAATGTTGGGTTTGCCCGGCTCCTGTGTTTTGCTGCCTTACGTTCCGTATCATCGGCTAACGCGGCACCAGGAGAACTACTGCGATTGTGCCCCGGTTCGGCCGGGAGAGCACCTCAGTAGAGAAAGCCGAAAACTGACTGTCATGATATAGCGAGAGACTGGTCAACCACTCGATCGACCATTGGAATGTTTAGAATTCCTCCGCTTTGACAAAGGACCGCTTCCCGGTCAGGCACATACGCGCCCCAAGTTCGGAGAAGCGCGGTGCCATCAGGGGCTATATAGTAGCCCCACATTCGAGCTCCTATGGCTAAGTGAAAGTGATAAAGCATTATAGTCCGGTTGCCTAGTTTGCTATGCTATCACCTCCTTAAAAGGACCAAGGCGTTGGATTAAGTGTGAAAAAGCGTTTTTCTTTTTGCAAACACCCCCGCACCATGTGCGTGGGGGCTAAAGCCAAAGACTGCCATCTTTCAGACTATACATACATATACGGCCGCACAGGAGATAGTTCAATACTTGAACACACAAGTATAAAAAGTCATTGCATTATAAACATGATCTTAGAAATCATACATGTCATTCAAACATAACATCTTTCGAGCACTACGACTCTATTATACGAGCGCCCTGCAGGACTTCCTCAAAGTAATGCTCGGTGGGGAATTGGCTTTTGTCCGAACCTCGGGATGCAACAGCGGTGGCATCCATCTCCGCCCAGTATGTTTTACCACGGGCGAGAGCCATCCGCGCACCTTCTATGCATGCCGACCGCTTCATCGCCTTAATATGCGGCACTGCCCCAAGGAATTGCTGCAACAAGCCAAAATAACTCTTTGGCTTGGGGCTTTTCGGCCACAGATGAGTTACCACATCCGTCATGGCCAGTCCGGACAATCTATTCAGCTCAGCCCACTCAACCAGCCGATCACTCAACGGAAGTGGACGCTCCGGACTATGGAATTGAGACCAGAAAAGCTCTTCCATTTCATGATCCTCCTGGCTTCGAAAGTGCACGACTGCGTCAGCCGCACTCGCCGCCAAGTCCAGATAAGGATCCTCCGCACCGTACAATCGGCCTAGTTGAGCATACTTCGGATCCGTGAACTTCCTACACAGCATAAAGGGCTTTCCAGCCACAATGTCTCCGACCTGACGCAGTTCCTCCTTCATAGCCCGCATCGCACTACGGGCATCCTTGGCTTCGGTATCGGCCTTCTTCAGGTCCTCTTGCTCCGCTCGACGTTCTCCTTCAAGAACCTCCAGGCGGTCGGTAGCAACTTTTAATTTCCTGGCCATTCCGGCCATCTCCTCCCTGCTTCGGCAGTGAGCAGCCTTCTCGGCTTCTAGCTCTTCCGCTGCCTTCAAGGCGGCCGCCTCGCTTTTTCTGGCCTGCTCCTTGGCCCGAGCAAGTTCTGCTCGAAGGTCTTCCACAGCAGCAGCACCATCTGCATCAAGCATACAACTTGTAAGGAATGGGCATCAGCTCCCTTACTAAGCGACCGCAGCGCAATCACATACCTTGTGACTCATCAAGTCGTTTATTGACCAGCGAGATGTCTGCATCTGCAGCGTCGAGTTGCTTCTTCAGCTCGGCGAATTCATCCGTCCGGCTGGCCATCGAACGTTCCGCCACCTGCATAGGAAAGGCGACAGTTAATAACTGAGATTATGATCCTAGGCACGCTGCCGTTTTTGACAGCATACCAAGTCTCAGGGGCTACTATACAGGGCGCACTTCATGTGCAAAACTGTCAACAGGTATGTCATTTTTTGTGTACCTCAAATCCCGTCAGTAAACTTCCGACGGCCTCATACAACCCGCTTTCGGCGGACGAGATCCTCTCAATCACATTACCCATTAATGTGCGGTGATCTTCTGAGATGGAGGCCCTATTAAGCAAATCCTGCAGTTCCACCGGCCGTACTCCAATGGGTGCCAAACTCTCCGGCCCCGCCGGACTCGAGGAGACCCTCCGCGACAACACCTCAGGGTCGTCCGCCCCGTGCGATGGGGCGGCAGATGGAGGCGTTTCGCTCTCCATCATCTCCGGACGAAGGTCTCCCGAAGATGAGCTGTGCTGGGATGGGCTGAGATCCGAACTACAAGGTAAAAACTTTGGTTACCTTTAGACATTAAGCAGGGGTGTCTAATAATTATAAAATCCCCCTTTTTGCTTACGGCTCGTTAGAGGGCTGATTCCTCCGAGGAGACAGTACTGCCGGGGCGCTTTCTGGCGCAGGACCTTCCGGTACAGATTTCTTTCCCCGCTTTGAGGCCTTGGCCTCCGGGTCTTCGGAAGCGTTCCACTTCTCCCCCTGGAAGGAGGGACTCTCGATTCCTCCCTTATTAAACGCCTCCTTGGCAGAGGCGACAGTTTCCCCGTGCCCCCCTTCGCCCTCATTTGAAGGTGCAACCTCCAACATTTTAATTAACACGGGATCCTGCGTGGTCTCAGGGAGGGGGGCCGGACACCGTATCAGTTTTGCTTGCGCTATCCACTCCTGTCCAGGGATAGCTGGTTAAAAGGCAAGCTCGTGATAAATAAATGGATGGTGTGTCCGGACATAGGGCTACTTACTTGAGTATCCGGGCGATTGCAGCTTAGGCCAGCGTCCTCGGTCAATTCCGGATGCGTCTCTTGCGATCCGAAGAACGGTTTATACATCTCCATGGGAGTCAAACCCATGAAGTGTTGAAGAGCTCGCGGCCCCTCCGGATTAAATTCCCACAGGCGGAGGGGGAGACGTTTGCAGGGCAGTAGGCGCCGGATCAACATGACCTGCACCACTGCGACCAGATTGATCTTCCTTTCTTGGAGGACTCGAATCCGGTCCTGCAACAGGGGGACGTCTTTGGGCGACCCCCAGTCACGCCCCTTGTTGACCCATGACGTCAGCTGCTGTGGAGGGCCCGAGCGAAAGACGGGCGGCGGCTTCTGCCTGCGGCCCCGGGAAGCGGTGATATAAAACCACTCCTGTTGCCACAAGCCGAGCTCCTCTTGGAAAGAGCCCTTGGGCCATGGAGCTTCGGCCCTCTTGCTTATAACCGCCCCGCCGCACTCTGCCTGACGCCCCTCAATCATCTTCGGCTCCACGTTGAAGGTTTTGAGCCATAAGCCGAAGTGAGGGGTAGTGCGGAGAAAGGCTTCGCAAACGACAATGAATGATGAGATATGGAGGATGGACTTCGGAGCCAGGTCGTGGAATTCCAGCCCATAGTAAAACATGAGCCCCCTCATGAAGGGATCCGTCGGGAAGCCTAAACCCCGACGGAAGTGAGACATGAACACGACGATCTCGCCGGGCTCGGGAGTTGGGATAACTTGCCCTCGGGCAGGCAGCCTATGCGAAATCTCATAGGTTAAATACCTGGCATCTCTCAGCTTTAGCACGTCCTCCTCCGTGACAGAGGAGGGCATCCACCGGCCTCGTAGATCAGGACCGGATATTGTCGAGGATCGAAGGTACCTAAATTCGGAGCCCTGGGTGTTGGAACTCAGGGAGAGGGGCGGATTCGATAGAAGATTGAATAAAAAGAATGGGCCTTGGTCTCATTATAAAGAGGAAGAATACCAAGAGCCGTCCCCGTGACCGTTTGGAACCCGCCTTCGATGGAGGGGGCGTGGCAACGGGCGCGGTTGGGTTACCCACGTCCGTATTGATGGGAATCCCGGAATAAGGGGAACACGATCTCTGCTTCGACAGGACGTGCCAAGGAAACCGCTTTGCTAAACGCGCTGAAGTGGTACAATAAAAACATTTCAAATAAAGGCTTGGTTGTGGTGTGACGTCACGCCACGGAATACGTCAGCAGATTGAACTTGTGTGAATATTATTCTCTCTACGGTGGTATGTGGAATTTATTTTGCAGAGCCGGACACTATCCTGGTGTTCACAATCTTCTATAAATTATTCGGAGGAGGAACCCGCCTTGCAATGCCGAAGACAACATGCGCGCCGGACTCATCGTCATTGAAGCCTGGTTCAGGGTCTACTGAGGGAGTTCCGGACTAGGGGGTGTCCGGATAGCCGAACTATCATCATCGGCCGGACTCCAAGACTATGAAGATACAAGATCGAAGACTTCGTCCCGTGTCCGGATGGGACTTTCCTTGGCGTGGAAGGCAAGCTTGGCGATACGGATATGTAGATCTCCTACCTTTGTAACCGACTCTGTTTAACCCTGGCCCTCTCCGGTGTCTATATAAACCGGATGGCCTTAGTCCATAGGACGAACAACAATCATACCATAGGCTAGCTTCTAGGGTTTAGCCTCCTTGATCTCGTGGTAGATCTACTCTTGTAACCCATATCATCAATATTAATCAAGCAGGACGTAGGGTTTTACCTCCATCAAGAGGGCCCGAACCTAGGTAAAAACATCGTGTCCCTCGTCTCCTGTTACCATCCGCCTAGACGCACAGTTCGGGACCCCCTACCCGAGATCCGCCGGTTTTGACACCGACACATGCCAACTAGGCAATTTGGATGAGCTATCATGGAATTAAATGAAGAAAGAGAGGGTTAAGTATCATATCATGAAACCGTGTCATAATAAATGCTATGCTACTATGTGTCATGCATGACAATAAATAAAGTACTAGATGATACTACTCTATGACACTATGCATTAGTGAGGTAGAGCTAGTATATCATAGACTAGCTAGCTAGTATCATATATATATGCATGATACTAGTATATGATCGATACTAGCTAGCTACCTTTGTAATGCGCGCATAGTATCACAAGTTAGTATCTTAGGTTGTCTTAATAATTGCCATGCATGACACAAAGTAGTACAATATTTAATATGTGATACGGTATCATGATATGATACCCGGCCCACGCCCTCTCTTTCCTCATTTAACTGTGTGCCACATCATCCAAAAAGTCTAGTTGGCATGCATGATACTGCTTGATACTCCCATTACGACCAACCTTAGGATGGCCATAGTGGGGGTATCATAGCCAGTATCATGCACTCGAGAATAGCAAATATGATGATGTGTGGCAAAGAAGCAGTAACATAGATACTGTAACATATATAATATAAATGATATACTACTTTGTGTCATGCATGTCCATAAATACGGTCATTTATATGGTATATATATACTACTCTATGATACTATATATATGCACTATATGAAGGTATGTACGTACTATCATACACTAATATCATATGCATGATACTGTAGTATATATGATACTTCCCCACTATACAAAGGCTGGCCATAGTGGTGGTATCATAGCCGACGATACCATGCACTCGGTAAATAGCAAGTATGCTGATGTGGCAAAGAATTAAACATAATGAGGGTTAGACCGTTAAAGTAACATATAGGTAGACATCATATCATGTTAAATGCGATGCTAATTTGTGTCATGCATGGCAATAAATATGATCTATACTATATATACTCTATGTATTATACTATGCGCTATAATTAAAGGCAGTATCATACATTATAGCTAGTATAGATTATATATATATACAGCCGGTCTATTCTGCTAATATTAGTAGAATAGTTATTCTGATAACACTTTCGCATTGCATGCTCAACGCGAGGGCACTGCATTCCCATCAAATGAGCACTGCAATGTCACCAGAAAAAACTGCATACATTTTTCGGCATTGTTTTCGCTTCAGTTTCTAAACCATTTGTCGGAATGAGGCGTAAAATATACCATTGGATAGCTATGAAAAATGTGCAGCCTCGTCAAGTTGAACACTTTTCGAGATTCATCGCGGTTTAAGAGCATTTTCAAAAATAGTGCATGCACGACGGGACGCAATGAGCGTATTTTGCGATTTTTTCTAAATCACACATCGGAATGAAGGAAACGATACGGCCTTGGAAAGATATCGTCAAGCTGAATCTTTTTCAAATCTATTATTTTGTCTAATTCATTACAGTTCAAGAGCATTTTCAAATTTAGTGAATCGCGGAATTCTGTATTTTTGATTTTTTTTTGCAATTTTTGTACTGTTTTCGCTCCAGTTTTTGAACCATTTGTCGAAACGAGGCGTGTGATATGCCGTTGGAAAGCTACGGGCGAGGCGCAATTTTCATATGTTTAAATGTTTTTGAGATTCCTTAGGGTTTTTCGTTAATTTTGAAAATTGTGCGGCTGATGACGAGAGACAGCGGCCGTTTGTTGCAAAAAATTTACAAACCGCTGAGCGGAATGATTCAAATTATACGTCGTCGGAAAGATATCGTCGAGACGCAACTTTTTCATGTAAAACACTCCCTCTAATTACTTACGATTTAAGAGCAGTTTTAAAAATATCAAAACCCGAACACTCTGTTTTTGCGACACCCAAATCGTCGCGTGCACTGCATCAGACTAATAAATGCACTGCTTCAGACCGAAAAACCGCACTGCATCAAACAGTCAAATGAACTTCATGGTTTCTTTTGTCGGGAGTAAACTTTCTCACACGAGTTTTTGTGAGCGTTTTTCAACATTTTTTATGAACGAGTGGACCGCGGTGACGAGGGCAAGTGAACCACAACCTATGTCGGAGTGAGCTACATAATTGTTTTGTCTTTCTTTTTTTTGTAAATTCATCTAGACTACATGGTCAATATTAGTGAGCTATATTGTTAATGTTAGTGAGCTGCATCAAATTTTTTATGTGTTCATCTTCTCTATAGTTTAATTGAATCGCATGTGTGTAACGCATCGGAGCAACCATGAACTTCATCGCTTTTTTTGTTTTGTGAAGTGCACTGCCAAGGTTTTCTTAATAAACTACATCGATGTCCACAAATTTGCAAAAAAATTCCTCCAAAAATAATAAAAGGTGAACTCCTCTGTACATTTTTTTTTACAAAGTGAACTCCTTCATACTATGCACTGTACTGCAATTGTGTCCATGAAAGAATGCACGTTTAGAGCAGTGCAAAATGCATCAAATTTCCTCCAATCAAAACAACAAAACTAGGGACAACAAAAAAAAAGCACACAAAGCCATCGCATGCAGCCCATCCGAGCTGCA